>NC_056467.1:31870772-31979180 GCF_008729295.1 Plectropomus leopardus
TGAGTAAGAAACCACTGGCAGAACAGCTGAATGAGAGGGACTTCTTCCTGCGCATGAAGAGCACTCTGACCAGCAGGGGGCACACCGTCAACATCAAGTCTGCTGTATGGAAGGTTCAGTGTCACCAGAGACTGTGTTTAAAGTCACACACACACTTATCTCAGTGCTGAAGTCAAGTGTGGATAGATCTCTCCAGCCAAGAACAACAGGGACAAAATTTTCCTAATTGGGCCCCTTTCCCACACCCACTCCAGAGCCACTACCACCCACCCTTACTTCTAATAACTTCATATGCTCCTCAGCACATCACATTCACCACATTTATGGGTCATGAGCACATGAACAGCCCTCCAAAGTCCTAATTACGATTGGGAAATCGGGAAATTTCAATGATACTGTCAGAAATGTGAAAACACAACAATAATTTCTGTTTTTACAGCTATGATAAGTGGTCTTTTTCTTTTTTCTTTCTTTTTTTTTTTTAAGGAAAGTTTTCTAGAAAAATCTATGGTAAAATAGACACAAATACAGCCATTCAAATTTTTATGTCCCTCCCCTAAACCAAAATTAAAAAACAAAAAAGTTCCTCCCCAGTGCTTGGAAAATTATTTGACATTCTTCCCCCTTTTTGCACCACTCCCTCCCCTCTCATAAATAAGGAATAGTCCCTTAGCTGATGTTATGCTAGCTTTCTGTTCATTGTGCCTCACACACAGTGATGCAGTGGGCTGCCAAATGTGATGTTCAAATGAGGCTCAAATGTTGATCAAAGGCAATTTTTTTGACCAAATACAAACTCTGGATGGTGTTTATTTGAGTTGCTTTGTGGCAAGTAGCAGACACACACAAGCCTGTCACAAAGAATCTACGATTATGAGCATGCAAGCAGCACTTAAACAGCGACTACAAAAATGTAGCGGGTCCTGCTGTTGCTTTTATTGTGAACACAGTATCAATCTCACACACAGGACCCTGAAAAGATACTTATATTTTCTGAATATTGTATTTGGAGTAAGTTTTGTACTGTTGATGATGTTAAACACATAAAAAGCATAAAGCTACATTTGATTTGTTTGGCTTAAAAAAAATTCTCAGTTAATTAGTTTATGAATTTGTTTGTAAAACATGAAACAACACTTTGCCCAACTCCTCAAGCTTAAATTTAATCTTCCCTCTCTGTTTCAGGTCCTCCATTGTGCAGGTCGTATGCTTCAGCCGGGGGGCGGCTGCACGTCGCCGCCTGGTGGCAGAGTGATGACCCTGCTGTGTGAACCCATCCCCCACCCGTCCAGCGTGGAGTTCCCTCTGGATGCACGCACCTTCCTCACCCGTCACAGCATGGACCTGCGCTTCACACACTGCGAGGGCAGGTAGGATGAACACCAATCCCGACCTTTGACCTCCTTGTGGTTGGAAGGTCTCTCATTTGGAGGAATATCACATCACGGTGAGACAAAAAAGAGGGAAATAGAAATCACTACATCTTTTTGTTAATGATTTTAATTCATCTCTCTGTTCCCAGGGTGACAGAGTTGGTGAGATACAAACCTGAGGATCTGATTGGTCGCTCAGCCTACGAGTTTCATCATGCGCTCGACTCTGATCACGTCAAAAAGAGCCTGCACACACGTGAGTTTATGTGTGCTTTACCAGAAAAACATCACACTGTACATGTATATTTAGTTCAAATAAACACTAACAGTTGTTAACAAAGCTGTTGTAAACAAAGCTGCAATGTTTCACTTATTTTAACGTAACTTGAATATGTTCATAACAAAAAAAACTAGCTGAAAACAGTATTGATATTTTTCAATGTGTAATTTTCAATGTTTTTTAACCCTGATGGCCCACTTTAATATTACACACACTAGTATTACTCTGTTCACAAAATGTGCTTTTCAAAATCAGCTGTAAAAGATATTACACAATAATAGTTTTCTTGATTTTTCTTGATTTTGTTTATTTAAACCAACATCAATCCATATCATTAATATAAAATATTCATTCATTTTCAGAATTTTAAGCTTTAACATGCCTGGTTTCTGTCATGATGCCACTGTCTTTTTAGATGAAAAAAAAACCCTACAAAAAAGGAATTATTTTTAATAAATTACATACTAAGTACATTATGATACATTTTTTGATTATCACGGCCCAGGATATATCAATGATTAGCAGGAACATTGATTTTTATAGATTACCTTTTTTGTGTCAAATACTTGCACTCATATCGCTCTGCACACAAAATGCACTTTTCAAAATCAGGCTGTAAAAAATATTAGAAATTAATTTTATTTTCTACTTTCATTGAGTTTTTTTTTTATTTTTTTTAGTAAAAATCATGCGTCCTATTAATTAATATCAAATATTCATTAATCTAACAAATCTTTGCCTTTTAATTGTCAGGTTTTTGTCATGATGCCAGTACTTTTTTAGATGAAAAACACAAATAAATAAATCATTTTTAATATACTACATGCAAAGTAGACTTTTTTGCTGCTGACAGCCTGGGATATGTCAGTGGTTTGCAGCAACACTGATTGTAACACTGCACCTAGTAGAAATAGCATGTATTTTCTCCATATGCCAAATATGGTAAAAATGACGTCATCAGGTGGAAAATAGTACAAATGAAAAATTCCAAGTCAAAAGCCCAGAATGACACCCAGAAATAATACAATGCATGTTTATATGCTTTGATGGCTGTTTTTGATGATGCGCATTTTTTGCACTTAACAGTGTGAATTTAACAATTTAATTCAGTGTATTTTAGACTTATTGTCGGAGCTGAATTTCCAAGATTAAACAAAAGTACACAATCATGCCAAAATCTACACCATATGCATAAACACAGCCAAAATTATCAAAAAATGAAGAATGAAAAGCACATATAATGTGCCAAACAGTTCCCTAAGAGTTTTATTCTATAGTTTCAAGGATTGTATATTTTTTTAAGCCCACAGAGGAATGCATATCATATTTATTTGAACTTAAGATATGAGAGTTGTACAAATGTTATCAGCACATGGAGGAGCATTTTGTCAATTCTGCAATCTTTCAGCCCTTCATGTTTGTACATTGTGTCTCTCTTCTCTCTCTGTATGTCCCTGTCTGCTGTAGTGCTGTCCAAAGGTCAGGTGAGCACCAGACACTATCGTTTCCTGGCCAACAGAGGTGGATTTGTGTGGGCCGAGACTCAGGCGACCGTCCTCTACAGCAGCAAGACGTCGCAGCCGGAGGCCGTCGTCTGCCTCAACTTCATACTCAGGTATTTAAAAAGCAGCAAACTCATGTCTCATAGAGCCACGGCACAGCTGGTATTTTTAGAGCTGCAGCAGTAGACAGGATGTCAGGTAGAGTTACATACAGCAAACTATCTTCTTCTGCAGTGGCATAGAGCAGCCAGACGTTGTTTTCTCCATGGAGCAGATCCGTTGTGGCGGGGTGGCTGAAGCTGAACCCCTCTCACCAGCACTTCCACCAGAAGATTGTGTGACTTGTGACAGTGAGCGTCAGACTCAGGACGCAGTTTTGATTCCCAGCAGCTCTGCAGATCTCTTCTTCAGACTGAAAGAGGAGCTGCAGGAGCATCTCCAGTTGCCTCCCGAGGCCGGAGACGTAATCGTCTCACCGACAGGAGGTGAGACACACCAATTATATTTACTTAAGCATCAGATTATTGAACTAGATTTATTGTATCTTAAAATCATTAGCATGTTGTCTACGCTGGAGTTTTTCCTTTTTCTGTTTTTTATATAAAACAAGGCTGCAGCTGAATAGTCCTTTTTGCTTTAGAAGGTTCCTAAATAAGTGAAATAACCCTGGAAGTATATAACAGCCAAAAAACTTGTGACATGGGCTCTGTCTTTGCAGTGTGGCTGCAGCCAGCTTCGCTTTGTGAGTTTTAACTAGTAATACATTATGTATTTTATGGAGGGTTTGGAAGCACATAGGCTGTATCAACTGCAGTGTTTCCCCTACAATGTCAGCGAGACCCCCGCCAGGCCTAAATGTTTGTTTGGCTTGCATAGGACGGTGAAGTACACTGTATTTTTATCCCTTAGGAGGCAGAATCAAACTTGCCAACCCTTCAGATTTTCCCTGCCCTCTCCAGTTGTCCACCCCGCATCACATTTCTCCTGATTTAGAGCCCTCGACCATGTGTGTAATCTCCATGGGGGACCGGGGGTCACATCTGAAAGAGGGAAATTCGGCCCCCAAAATTTGTGATTCATGGACACAGGTTCAAGCTGGTGTGTTTAGTTTCACTCATTCAGGTGGAGGCAGTGCTCTGTCTACTAAGCGTTTTGGTGTTATGAACAACAGAAGAAACAAAAGAGGAAGATAGCTGAGATCAAGCAGTGAGGTGATCGTACTGAACTGTGTCGCTGTGAACTGACCAGGTTATCATTATGTTGTGGGTCAAAACACACAAATGGAGTGCACACACTGTCTGTGATGAACAGTCTTTACCACTGCGTCCTGTGTTTTACTGACATCCAACATGCAGCAGCTGGTTAACGAGGTAATAGTGAAAATGCTCAAAAATAGTTCAGCTATTGTTTTGTTTTTACAAAATGTGCCGGAAAACAGTTTGCCAGAGCGCGGCTTGGGCCGCTCATTCCTGTCCGAACCCAAGTGACTGAGCCTAAGCGATTCATTTTATTATTTCAATAACGAACAAAAAAGTAGGCCCAATGAAAACTAAAAACACACCTGGCTGATCACACAGCTGATCAATAGATCCATTGGAGCAGATGGAGAGGCAGACCCCTCATCCAGCTGTTTTTTTGTTATCGGGTGGGTTTAGTGATTAGGGGGCCTGGTGCCCCAGCCTAACTGCCTTGCTTTGATTTCAAGAAGTTATGCTGTTTTCTGCACCCTCAGCTAATATAGATTAGTGCAGGTGATGTAGAATTGGAGAAAATTTGTTTTTAAGTCCTTTTTTTCTGGGGGAGTACATATATATATATATATATGTGTGTGTGTATATGTAAACAAAAAAATAAGAACTTAAATACTGGGTGAACAAAAATTTGAAGGCAAATATAGAATCGCTGATCACCTGTGCCGTGGGACTGAAGCCAACCACGCCAGTACGTCCTCCCAGACATCGTGCCTGTTATGGATGTGTTCAGTGTGTACCACCAAGCGTTAAAGAAATCCTGGTGGCCTGAGTCTTTTCTGCGCGTCTATTCGACAGAGATTTTTGAGTTCTTTGTGTTTTCTGTCTCCGTCAGCATTTGTTGAGCTGTCGTTTGTCAGTCCGCCCAGTCCAGACTCAGTGCCGGACCACCCTCAGGACCTGAGCACTCCACAGCTGCGGCAGCTCCTCTCACACATCTTCAGCCCCAACACCCCACCTTCATCATCATCATCAGCCTCCTCATCTGATGCTGAGCAGGTAAATATGACCCCAAATCTTTTTCAAAATGTTAAAAGTATTCTTGTCCCTGTCTGATTAAATTCTTTAATTGTCTCAATGTCTGTCGACTTCCTTCAGAGTCCCAGTGAGGAAGAGTTAATGGACACCAGCGAGATGGAGAATTTGTTTGCCGTCAGGCCAGAAGATGAACAGAAGTATGGACAAACACTGGAGGTAAGAGCAGAAAATGTCCATAATCTTCTCTTAAAAAAAACAACATGTTTTTGTCTCCTCTGTCTTCCACATCCAGTGTCGTGTTTTGAGCTTTTATTTTTCAGAATAAAATTCGGAAGGAAAACGATGTAATCCGATCTCATAGAAATCTTGAGTATTTGGTGAAAATTGGTCAAAAAACAAAGAGCGTTGAAAACCTGCCATATAATACCAAAGTGCAGACAATGTAAGATGTAAAAAAATAAATTAATGATACAAACTTTGCAATGTTTTTAGTTATTTAATAATATATCTCTCTATGTTGTGACAAATTCAGAACACATTTTCATTATTTTACACAGACTTTAGAATATCAACATGCTACAAGATAGTGTCAAGATGTGAACTTTGTAAAAACTAAAAAGCAGTGTGAAAATAATTTCAAGTTTGAGTCTTGAAATGAAAAACTGAAATATTGCCCATCTGTCTTTTGTTAGGAGGCGATGGATCTGGATTTGTTGGCTCCGTATATCTCTATGGACGATGACTTCCAGCTGACCGTCCTCAGCAGTTTGCCAGAGGAAGCCGCCAAACTTCCGTTCTCTTGGTCTGATTCCTCAACTGTATCGCCTGCAGTCACAGTGAGAAAGAAACGGTACTATGGGGGAGTTCCCAGTCCACCCAGTACAACACAGTTTAGAGTTATAAACTGACACTAGAGAAAAACAGAAATATCATGACATCAACCCTTAGGGACTGTTTGGCACATTTTACGTACTTTTTATTCTTCATTTTTTGATAATTTTGGTTGTGTTAATACATATGTTAATACATTTGGCAAGATTGTGTGTTTTTGTTTAATCTTTGAATTTCCAGCTCAGCTCCTACAATAAGTCTAAAATACACAGTGTAAACTAAATTGTTGTAATATTCAGACTGTGAAGTGCCAAAAATGCTCCACTGAAACCCATTCAAACTACAATTTTTGATCCCACAGCCATCAAAACATAAAAACATGCATTGTATAATTTCTGGGTGTCATTCTGGGCTTTTGAGTTTGAATTTGTCATTTTTATTATTTTCCACCTGATGTCTTTTTTACCATATTTGGTATTTGGAGGAAATACATGCTGTTTCCACTAGGTGCACTGTTACAATCAGTGTTGCTACAAATCATTGACATGTCCCAGACTGTGATATGTTTTGTGTTTTTTCATCTAAAAAAAGTACTGGCATCATGACAAAACCCATTTAAACGGTAACAAATCTGAAAATTAGCCAGGTATTGATTTTTAAATTTTTTTTAGCTTATTAAATTTTTTTTAAGGATCACTACAAAGTAGGACTGGCTGATGAACAGTAGAGCTGCATAATTGGAACAAATCTGATTAATTTCATAACTTTTCTAAAATATGACTAGCTTCTTATACATTATACATGTAATGCTGTAATACTTTCTAAAATGCTGACTGATGACACTTAAATTCACAAGATGGCAGCAAGACTGACTGAAAATGAATACAACGTTGATATTCTTACATCTTTACATCTAGTGATACACAAAATGTGCAGTTTGTCCTGAGGGTGGCGTCACAGGAAAGATGTTGGATAAATCAAAGAGTTAATAATGTGTACGGTGGCCACTTGAGGTCAGATTAGTAAATTGTATCAGGCTCACGTCTACGGCTGAATGTTAACATTAGCTACCTATGTGTTTCATTGCAGGTTGTACAAAGTTTATGATGCAACTAAAAATTTTGCATTTCACAGAAAGGATGACAAGTGTTCCACATGGTTAACAATGTCTCTGTTTCGCTGTAAGGTGTCATAACGCAGACGATGAGCTGCCGTCCCAGCTGATGATTCAGGACAAGAGACAGAAACAGGATCCTTCCTCACCAGAAGAGGAACAACTTCTCAGCCACAGACTGCCGGTGAGTGGAAGAGGAAATGTTTATCCAGCAACTTTTTAAAAGAAGTTTGAAAAGTGCTTGAGAGCAAGAAAGAAAAGTAAGCTTGACAAGATTGACTTTATTTACAACCCCCCTCCCATTTTATACGGTTTTCATTCTTCTATTTTTCTTTTTTTTTTATAATTTTGGCTGTGTTCATGCGCATTGCATACGTTTTAGCAAGATTGTGTATTTTTTTGTTTAATCTTGGAATGTTTAGCTCAGCTCCTGCAATAAGTCTAAAATACACTGTGGACACTAAATTGTTACATTCAAATAGTTAGGATCAAAAAATGCTCCACTGAAACCCATTCATACGGACATTTTTGATCCCACAGCCATCAAAGCATAAAAACATGACTTGTATTATTTCTGGGTGTCATTCTGGGTTTTTGACTTGGAATTTGTCATTTTGACTATTGTATTTTTAGGATTATGCATCCTCTATAGTTAGTTTGAGACTCTTGAGTCTACCTCAAGTAAGGAGCTACCCATATATAGTGAAGCCTAAGCGCCTGTAAGTTGACCATAGATACCTGAGATGGACCAGTGCCAGCAAATTTAGAAACACAAACACATTCCTCACTTCTCAGGAGAACCTTAGTTCCTGACATGTTAGAGTTTGATCCCAACCGTCTACGTCATGACAACTGCATAAATACCACTGTCTTTTCTCTGTTCGTTGTCGGCCACTTGCATGTTTCCCCTCGTTCCTGTGTCGACCCGAGTGCTCGTAATAAACGTTTCCCGATTGAAGCTTTAACTTGTGTCTCTGCTCTTCAACTTCATCACAGAATATCATCCTATCAGTCATATTTACCACATTTGGCATATGGAGAAAACTCATGCTATTTCCACTAGGTGCTCTGTCATAGTCATTTTTTTGCTGCTAATCACTGACATGTCCCAGGCTGTGATAATAAAAAAAACTTTACATGTAATATATTGAAAATAATAATTTTTTTTGTGTTTGTCAAAAACCATGCATTTAAAGGGTAAAAAAATCTGAAAGTTGTGTTTTTTTCTTGCTTATTCCACTTTTTTTTTTTTTAAAAAAAAGTAGGACTGACAGTTTTTGACTTTTTTTTTAAATCTAAAAACATAGTGGCATCATGACAAAAACCTGGCATTTAAAAGGTTACAATTCTGAAAAATAATGATTATTTGATATTTATGATTAGGACTGATGTTGTTAAAGAAAAAACTCAATTAAAGTAGAAAGTCATATTAGTGTATAATATTTTTTATAGCCTGATTTTCAAAAGCACGTTTTGTGTGCAGAGCGGTATCCGTGTGGTGTTTTGACACTGCACAAAAATAATAATGTATAGAGATCAACGTTGCCACTAATAATTGACATATCCCAGGCTGTGCTATTTTTTTTTTTAAATGTGGTATTTAAAATATATTTACTTATTGTGTTGTTTTTTTGTTTTGTTTTTCATCCAAAACCACATTGGCATCCTAAAATTGAAAATAAATGATGGTTAAAATTCTGAAAATTAACAATTATCTGATATTCATGATAAGCACTGATTTAAAAAAAAAAAAACTCAATGAAAGTAGAAAATGATATTAATGTATAATGTTTTTTTAGAGCTCGATTTTGTATTTTGTGCACAGTGCGATACAAGTGTGTGTAAAATAATGTGGGCCCTAAGGATTAATATTGATTTAACGCTCACTAGGAACAAGTTGAAGAAAAAAACATCTGAATGGAAGATTATTTGACATGATAGAAGACATTTCTAATTCTGACCTTTTTGCGAAGTAGAGAGAACACAGTCGTGACTGTCAAAGAAAAACTGTTAGTTTGCTTTCTTACAGTTCAGTTTGCAGTGAGATCCCACAGTTCACAGGATGATCACAACATTTTTTCCACTTCATAAATGACAGAAACAGAACATAACGTCAGTGGGTATCAGTGAGATAATGAGCGGAGTTGTACACTGAAGCAATGATCACTGTGACTCACCTTCACAGCAATATTTCAGTTAACAATTAGCTTTCCGATTGTGTGTCATAACTAAATCCAAAATAGAGTTTAAAATTCATGCCATGATTTCACCCTTCTCAATGAAAACTGTAGAAGATGATTGACAGTTTTATGAAACTAAGTTATGATGTTTAATTTAGGCTTCCATAGTTCCCTCTGACTGTTTGTTGTACTTCATCTTCAGGGCTGTCTGGAGGAAACTGACCAATCAGAGTCGTTCTTGGACCCGGTGCCTAGAGGGCGGACTCAGCTTCTCACAGACAGAGACCCTGTTTTAGGAGGCATACAGGGACACTGTAATCCTGCAGGTGTCAAACACACACACACACACACATAGTTACAGAGAAACCTCTGTACATGAACAGTGCCCAGACATGTTTGTCATTTGGAGTTAAAAGCAAAACCATTAAAAAAGAAGTGACTCAGTCAGAAATCCTGGCGATCAGCGCTCTAACTGTGACAGTGAAGCTGTCTCCTGGAGTACAGTGGCCCTGAGAGCTGTGCACACTACAAATTAAGAAAACATCTCGATCCATAAACGACATACTATACAGTGAATTATTTTTTAAATTTTGACAGCATAGTATCCACGACATGTTATGAAATTGGGAGGCATACTATACTGTGATATTTGATGAATTTCAGGGGACATATCTAATGAGGTTTTATGAATTCTGGCAACATACTGTGCCATGACTTTTTTTTTCATGATTTTGGGTGACATACTACATCATGAATTTTTGTAATCATTTTTCATGGCATACCATACTATGACGTTTTCACGTTGTGTTTGAAGACAATAATAAGACTTTTTTTTCATGATTTGAAACAACATGCTGTACTGAGTTTTTCCTCATAATTTTTGATGCCATACTATACTCTGACTTTCATTCATGGTTTTTTAGGAGATGCTGTACTATGACTTTTTCACATAATTTTGGATGACAAACTATACTTTGACTTTTTAAAATATTTTCGATGACATACTATACTATTTCTTTGTTTATAATTTACTAAGATGCTATAATGTGGCTTTTTTCATGATTTCTGTCAACCTACCATACTCTTACTTCTTTTACTAATGAAACACACTTTACTATGACTTTAGGCACGTCATGGCAAGTGTTTGCACGTACAACTGTATGTTTGTGTCTGTGTTGTATGTTACAGTGGCTTTGAATCCAAAACAAATTTCCCGTTGGGACAATAAAGTATAACTTTCCTTACCTTTCCTTTTTTTCATGATTTCTGACAACATACTTTATCACGATGCTTTACAGTTTTAATAACTTTGTAGTTATTGACAGTAGACAGCAGGGGCGATTCTAGGATCAAAGCTTTGGGGGTGCTTGAGCACCCAGAGTGCTAGCCGGCCAGCCAAGCGAAGTTTCAGTTTTGTACATATAAATACAATTTTAGGAACAAGAATTCCTACATTTGTGAAAGAAAGGCATAACACATTTTGGGTAGGGGGAAACACTGACTAAACCAACGAATCTGAGAAAAGTGATTTAAATGCTGAGCCACGCTAGAAGAGGAATGGATGGAATCATGTAACATGGAAAAGCAAACTTTATCCCTGAAAGTTTTCAACTTTTTTCAGCTGTTCTTGGGACGAGTCAAATTTTGACATTTTTGCCTTAATATTGCCTTGCATTTTGGATCATTTTTTTTCGATATGCTATATTATGGTGTTTTTTGGCCGTTTTTTTTTTTTTTGCAAATTTCAATTCTCTGGCGCGTCTTGGCACGCTACTTGAGGTGGTTTTCAACTGTTTTCAGTTGTTTTTGGGACAGGTCAAATTTTGACATTTTTGCCTTGCTATAACCTTGCATTTTAGATAATTTTTTCGACATACTTTATTATGGTGTTTTTTGAGCGATCTTGCAACTTCCTATGCTATGGACTGGATTTCTTTCTTCTTTTTTGCGACATGCCTTATTTTAGCCTTGCATTTTGGATCATTTTCTCAACATGCAATATTATGGTGTTGTGGGCCGTTTTTGAAACTCTCTACACTATGGCGTGTCTCGGCACTCTAATTGAGGTGGTTTTCATCTGTTTTCAGCTGTTTTTGGGACACGTCAAATTTTGTCAATTTTGCCTTACTCGCCTTACTAGCCTTGAATTTTGGATCATTATTTTGACTTGCTATATTTATGGTGTTTTGGGCCTTTTTTGAAACTTTTTATGCTTTGGCTGGTCTTGGCACAGTATTTGAGGTGGTTTGCAGCTGTTTTCAGCTATTTTGGGAAGTGTCAAATTTTGAGACTTTTGGCTGACAAGCCTTGCATTTTGGGTAATTTTTTTGAAATGCTATATTATGGTATTTTTGGCTGTTTTTGAAACTTTCTATGGCGTGTTTCGGCACGGTATTTTAGGTGGTTTTCAACCAGGCGCGATTCTCGTATCAGAGCTTTGGGGGTGCTTGAGCACCCAGAGTGTTAGCCAGCCAGGCATTTCTGAAAGAAAAGCATAACACATTTTGGGTAGGGGGAAACACTGAATAAAACCAATGAATCTGAGAAAAGTGATTTAAATGCTGAGCCACAGCAGAAGAGAATTGAATTGGAATCATAAAAGAAATGGAAAAGCAAACTTTATCCCTGAAGCTATCTATGGACAAATTTACTAATTTCTGGAGTAGGACAACGTGTTTTTTATACAGCAGCTCACCAACATATACACATAAACGGTATATATGTATGTTTCTGGAGTAAAACTGCCCCCTATAATGAGTACCAAAAATACCAAAAAATGGATCTTTGACTTATTTTTTGGATTTTTATTTGAATTGCACAACATGAGACATATGAACATTTAATGTTTGTCTCTGTCTTTTTCCTTGTCTGTATCATACAAACACATAAATAAATTAACTTGAAAAAATAAAATTGCTTGAAATTTAACTGAACATGGCTATTTTTTCTAAAAAATGACCTTATGTCCACGATGGGGCTGGCTGTCTGTCTGCACACAAACACACACACACACACACACACACACACACACACACACACACACACACACACACACACACACAATAAATGAAGTCGAGCTAGTAAAAAAAACATTGCAAGCTACCGTTAGCAGACAAGCCAATATCCACGAGCAACTAACAGCAGCCAGTGGACTATTTTGATTACAGCTCCGGTCAGTTTATTTTTTCATTTATTTATATAAACAGCTGAAAAAAAACAGTTGAAAACCCACCTCAAATAGCGTGCCAAGACACGACATAGCATAGGACGCTTCAAAAAACCGGCCAAAAACACCATGATATAGCATGTCCAAAAAATGACCCAAAATTCAAGGCTATAGTAAGGCAAAAATGTCAAAATATGACCCGTCCCCAAAACAGCTAAAAACACCTCAAAACAGCATAAAATAACGCGACTAGACATGCCATAGTATAGAAAGTTGCAAAAATGGACAAAAACACCATAAAAAATGCATGTTGAAAAAATGACCGACAAAGGCAAGGCTATGGTATGGCAACAATGTCAAAATATGACATCCCCAAAACAGCTAAAAAACACCTCAAAACAGCATAAAATTGCGTAACTACATATGCCATAGCATAGAAAGTTGTAAAAATGAACAAAAACACCATTAAAATGCATGTTGAAAAAATGAAGAAAAAAGGCAAGGCTATAGTATGGCTAAAATGTTGAAATATATGACTAGTCGCAAAAACAGCTTAAAACACCTCAAAACAGAATAAAATAGCGCGACTAGACATGCCATAGCATAGAACGTTTCAAAAATCGTCAAAAACACCATCAAAATGCATGTTGAAAAAATGAAGAAAAAAAGCAAGGCTATAGTATGGCAACAATGTCAAAATATGACAGTTAAAAAACACCTTAAAAAGAGCTTAAAATAGCACGACTAGACATACCATGGCATGGAAAGTTGCAAAAATAGACAAAAAACACCATAAAAATGCATGTCGAAAAAATGACCGAAACGGCAAGGCTATAGTATGGCCAAAATGTCAAAATATGACCCGTCCCAAAAAACAGCTAAAAACACCTCAAAACAGCATAAAATAGCGTAACTACACATGCCATAGCATTGCAAAAATGGACAAAAACACCATAAAAATGCATGTTGAAAAAATGACAGACAAAGGCAAGGCTATAGTATGGCAAAAATGTCAAAATATGACATGTCCCCAAATCAATTAAAAACAGCTCAAAACAGCATAAATTAGCGAAATTACACATGCCATAGTATAGAAAGTTGTAAAAATGAACAAAAACACCATTAAAATGCACGTTGAAAAAATGAAGAAAAAAGGCAAGGCTATAGTATGGCCAAAATGTCAAAATATGACCCGTCCCAAAAACAGCTAAAAACACCTCAAAACAGCATAAAATAGCGTAACTACACATGCCATAGCATAGAAAGGTGCAAAAATGGACAAAAACAACATAAAAATGCATGTTGAAAAAATGACCGAAACGGCAAGGCTATAGTATGGCAAAAATGTCAAAATATGACCCCTCCCAAAAACAGCTAAAAACACCTCAAAACAGCATAAAATAGCCCGACTAGACATGCCATAGCATAGAAAGTTTCAAAAATCGCCAAAAAGACCATAATATAGCATTTCGAAAGAATGAGCCAAGATGCAAGGCTATAGTAAGGCAAACAAGTCAAAATTTGAGCTGTCCCAATAATAGCTGAAAACAGTTGAAAACCACCTAAAATAGTGTGCCAAGACACGCCATTGCATAAAAAGTGCAGAAATTGCCAAAACACCATAACATTGCATGACGAAAAATGACGCAATATGCAAGGCTATAGCAAGGCAAAAGTGTCAAAATTTGACATGTCCCAAAAAGAGCTGAAAACAGTTGAAAACAACCTCAAATAACGTGCCGAGACACATCATAGCATAGACAGTTTCAAAAACAGCCAAAAACACCATAATATAGCATGTCGAAAAATTACCCAAAATGCAAGGCTATAGTAAGGCAAAAATTCCAAAATTTGTCTCGTCCCAAAAACAGCTGAAAACAGTTGAATACCACGTCAAATAGCGTGCCAAGACATGATATAGCAAAGGAAGTTGCAAAAACTGCCAAAAACACCATCAAAATCAGAATCAGAATCAGAATCTAGTTTGTTTGCCAAGTACATTTATATATACAAGGAATGTGACTTGGTGTTTGGCGCAGTATTGTTCATGATGGTGACAGCAGAGGGGAAGAAACTGTTCTTGAGTCTCAAGGTTTTGGTCCTCATGGATCGCAGCCTTTTGCCAGAGGGGAGGGTCTCAAAAGGTCTGTGTCCGGGGTGAGAGTGGCCACAATTTTACCTGCACGCCTCAGGGCCCTGGAGGTGTACAGGTCATGGAGACATTGCAGGTGGCTGCCAATCACCCTCTTTGCAGCTTGGGTGATATGCTGCAGCCTGTTCTTGTCCCTCGCCGTGGCTGCAGCGTACCACACTGTGATGGAGGAAGTGCGGATGGACTCTGATGGCGGTGTAAAAGTGGATAAAGCAAGCACCCCATGAATAAAGGCAGTGTCCTTGCCATAGCAGCCTTAGGTTCAACTCCCACTCAAGGCCCTTTGCTGCATGTTGTCCCCACTCTCTTTTCTCATTTCACACTATTGATCTGTCCTATCTAATAAAGGCTAAAATGCCAAAAAAATAATCTTTTGTAAAAAAATTTTCTTCAACTGCTGCAGGAGGTACATCATCTGCTGGGCTTTCTTGATGAGGGAGTTGATGTTCAGCTCCCACTTGAGGTCCTGGGTGACTTTACAGTGGAAACTGGGGATGGGCGGCAGGGGTGGCATGTCGAAAAAATGACCCAAAATGCAAGGCTATAGTAAGGCAAAAATGTCAAAATCTGACACGTCCCAAAGACGCTGAAAACAGTTGAAAACCACTTAAAATAGCGTGCCAAGACATGACATAGCATAGGAAGTTACAAAAACTGCCAAAAACACCATAACATAGCATGTCAAAAAAATGACCCAAAATGCGAGGCTATAGTAAGGCAAAAATGTCTACATTTTACACGTGCCAAAAAAAGCTGAAAGCAGTTGAAAACACAGGCATTTCGAGACAATTTTTGGGGGTGCTCAGACTCATGTTTGGTGTATTGAATCGTAGATTACTGTTCATGTTCTTACTGTAACACTCAATGTATGAAACAACATAGAAAAAAGGAAAAAGAAATTATATGTTAATCACTTTACATGAGTGTTTCTCTTTAAACTTGTGAAAACTTTACGTTATTCAATATATTTGTCATATTTCTCTTAAATTAGTGTTGAATAATACTTGTAACAAAAGAGTGATATTATGATTCAGCCAATCAGAAATACTAAAAAAAGGGCAGATTGTCCCGCCCACCTGCTTTGGCGCGGGAGGTTTTGCACTGAGAGAGGGAGAGCGACGTGAGAGAGGTGAATTAAAATAAACAAATAAACCGACCGGAGCTGTAATCAAAATAGTCCACTGGCTGTTGCTCGTGGATATTAGCTTGTCTGCTAACGGTAGCTTGAAATGTTCTTTTACTAGCTCGACTTCATCTAGTGTGTGAGTGTGTGTGTGTGTGTGTGTGTGTGTGTGTTTGTGTGCAGACAGACAGCCAGCCTCATCATGGACATAAGATAATTTTTTAGAAAGAAAGAGTCAGGTTCAGGTAGATTTCAAGCAATTTTACTTTGTTCAAGTTTATTTATTTATGTATTTGTATTATACAGACAAGGAAAAAGACAGAGACAAACATTGAATGCTCATATGGACGACATACTATACTGTCACAGTTTTTCATGATTTTGGGCGACATACTTTACTATGCCATTTTTTCATGATTTTTGACGATATACTACATAATGACGAAACGTCATTATGTAGTATATCGTCTGGTGTTCCCATCAGAGTTGATTTCAAGCCCCAGAAGTGTCTAGAACAAGATGTGAGAGAGGTAAGCAAAAGGTTGAATAAGGTGAAAGGAGGCAGGAAGGGATTATGATATTTTTTTCATGATTTTGGACATTATACAGTACTTTGTTTTGTTTTTGGTTTTTTTTGTTTGTTTTGATTACATACTATACCTGATATTTTGACAATGTTTAAAGATTTTGTGGTGACGACATCTATCTGTTTTTTTATGTTGAATTTTCCATGTTTCTTCTCTCCCTTAACTTATGTAACTCAGTCGCTTCTTTTTCACAGTGCTCAAAGGTGACTTCCTGTCTACAATGTGAAGTCCTGACATACTGGGCAGTGAAGGTGATTTCATCACACTGGTTGATAAATGACTCGTGAGATGGTCGGATTTCAGTGATTTCTCAACCGAAAACATTAAAAGACAAAAGGAAGACAAAGGACATTTTGTACGTCAGAGAGGAAACTTAAGGGACAGACAGTAACATGACAGTAAGACTCACGGGTAAACAAAGATAGTTACATAATTCTACCATCTTACAAACACAAATGTCAGTGGTGGAAGAAATACTCAATGTACCAATTAGCAAAAGTCACACATTACATATTTTCTCAAGTAAAGATAGAAAAGTATTAGCATCAAAATCACTTTGTAGTATCAAAAGTAATGCAATACAGACCATTTCAAAATGATATCTATGATATTATTGGATTATAATTAGAAATGGCCTCATCACCTTAATGTTCCAGCTGGTAAATGTAGACCTACTTTTAACTACTTCATATACTGCTAATAGTAATTCTAATTTATTTGTTGATTATACTTTTTAATATTCTGAATCTACAAAGGGCTAGTAGTGGAGTAAAATGTACAATGTTTCCCATTTAAGTTGTGCAGTTACAAAGTAGCACAATTGTAGTTTAATGCAGTACTTGAGTAAGTTTTTTTATTTCCTTTCCACTTGTTTAACCATTTGAAACCTGAGCAAATTGGCTTGATTTCTTTCAAAAACATGGAAAAAAGGCAATGAGCTACCAAAGAAGAAATGGCCCAAAAATCAGCAATTAGTAAAAAGTACAAAAAAACCCTTAAATTAAAAAAAATCGAATTAATTTAAATAAATAAATAAATTACCCAAGAGTAGAAAAGTGCTTAGAAATTCTATTAATTTTGTAAGATAATTTTAAACATGTAATTATGATAATTATGATAATTAAAATAAATATAGTTGTTGCCTAGCTTTTTTTTTCTTTTTTCCCCAGACATTATTCCCTAGCTTTTTTTTTTTTTTTTTTTTTTTTAAAGGTTTAATACTTGTGAAAGGCATCTGAAAGAAGCACAACAAAAGTGACGTAACTCCAGGTTTCAAGGGTTTATGCTATAAAAGCGTGTTGTATTTTGCGGTCTTGTGTTTTTTAATGTATAATTCTTAAACTGAAAAGTAACCACTAACTTAAGTGTGAAATGTAATTGAGTAGAAAGTACAATATGTTTTCTAGCAATGTGGTGGAGTTAAAGTAGCAGAAAATGGAAGTGAAAATAAGTAACTCCTGAGTAACTGTCAATCTGGGAAACACCAATATGTGTTCATCAATAACTTCATCTCACTATTCATCTGACTGTAACCACAGCTGACTGCTTACAGTAAACAGCAACAACTCTTCCCCTTTTTCATTTCTTCACAACACTCCTCCAACCGACATGTCAAACACACCCAGGATTCCCACTGAAGCAGGAAGTTAGACTTTAACCCTTAATCGCCACCATCACGTCACCACCACACTGCAACAGTTCAGCTGATGATGAGACTTACAGGAAACATTCAGGAAGTTTTCTTGTGAATGAAACATTTAATTATTCACCCTTTCCATGGAAAAAGCCTCACATCCTCACAGGAAGTTTAACGGACACAGCGTTGGCAGATTGTTTGGAAGAAATACAAGAAGCCAAAAAGAAAACAACAAAAGGCCACAGTTATTATCTTTATGTAGCACCAGCTAGTACATGCACCAAATTCAATAATCATTCCTGTGTCAATCCTGTTTTTTTAAGGTCTATAAATAAAGACATTAAATCAAACATGCATAGGAATACTACAAAGTGTCAATGACACACCAACTAACACCCCTAAAAGATAGGCAATATGCAAACAAACGCACTGCACACAAAAGAACTCTGACCTGGACCAGTTACTGCTGAATTTTAAACAACCTGTGTTTTGGCTCTGGTTTACAGTTGCCGCATTAAAAATACTGTTATTAAAATAACATATAAAAAAATAAAAAACAGCGGCTGACAACTATACAATACTAAATGGAATACTGTATAGTGTACTATGGCCCTTTTTTTCATGATTTTGGACGACATGCTATATTATAGCCTTTTTGTCATGATTTTGGATGACATATTATATCATGATTTTTTTAGGACTTTGAATGACATACTCTATTGAATTAATAATTCCTTCATCGCTTTCTAATTAGCAAGAATTAGTAAGAAACAATTACTAAAAAAGTTGCAAGAAAATAAACTGAAATAATCTAAAAGGTTAAAGAACAAAAACAGTGCTAAAATAAAATAAAATAAAATAAAAATGATAAACATAATTAATAATAGATGTACTCTGTAGCCTAATTTTAATATATAATATTTGATTTAGTTTTCTTGATTTTTTTTTCCAGTTTTTCAATAATTTTCTAATTATTATCTCTCTTTTTGTTTTGCTAATTTATAGGTCATTGGTATAGGTCTTGTCACCTTCTACTAATTATTATTATTATTCTTTTTTTTTCAATTTGAAGGACATTTCATGCCAAGATGCCGATTGCCTTTTTTGCTATGTTTTTGAAAGAAATCAAACCAAATTGCTCAAATTTTTAAAGGTTTAAACACTTGTGAAGGGTGTCTGAATTCAGGACAATACAACTGAATTTGATCCAGTTTTCAAGGGGTTAAACACAGAAGAAAACATTGACCAACTGTATTACTCCGTGTCATAAAGTAGTTTGTTGTTGCTGTTGTTGGTTGTGGTGTGTGTGTGTGTGTGTGTGTGTGTGTGTGTGTGTGTGTGTGTAAACTGACCTGCAGGTAGAGGGGAAAGGGGTCCATCAGATCAGGAAAACTTTGTCCAACTTGGAAAAGCATTTGGCAGCATTTAAGGGGAAAAAAGACAGATTTATTAAAAACAAACAAAAAACAATCATCATCACCAATAGATGCTTAAAAACATTTTTGAAATGACAATTATATGTTAAATGACATATTATATGCAAATTCCAGCTGTTTTGGTTTTTTCAGCTAAGTAATTATTTGAAAATCAGGCTCGGTCTACATGAGAAAAACATTGTGATTATTATCTAACATGCTCTTTACCACAATAAGAGGTGCAAAAAGTTGAGGATTGGTCGCAATGTAAATTACTCTTTTGTCAGTTTTTCCCTTTACTGCCAAATCTTCAGCATCGGTCAACTTCAGCATCGTCATTTTGACAATCAAAAAAGAAGCTTTTAACTTCTGGCAACTGATTATCTTGCGGAACAAAACATGTAAGTATCATAACCGTTTCTGTGCCACAGAGCTTAAAATTTTTCAGCCAAAATCCCGTGGTGAAATCCCATCAAAGGCTGAAAACCTAAATCAAGCAGTAAAACTAAGCAGTGTTTTACAATATAAACCATGTTTCTGTAACTGAGTTGCATATTTCTCACCTATTTTCAAAAACATATCTTAACTTACCATTTAACTGTCATTCTAGTCCATTTACCAGCTGGCTGCCATGTTGTTTCCTCTGGAAAAACAGCATTATGTCGTCCACAAGCAGCTGCATTCTGGTAGTTGTAGGTTTTCTACCTCTTGAGCAAATGTGTTTTTTTTCTCCTCGCTGGTCATGTAGCACCAGTTTCAAGTATTTGCGTCTTACTTCTACAGAGATAGTCGAGATACACACAAGATTCACCATATTACCAACATACAACACAAGAAAGCAAAACAAAACACAACAAAAAGAGAAGGAAAGAAAAGAAAACCAAACCAAAAATGAAGACAAAAATGAAACAAAAACACAGAGACAAAGACATATATTGCTTAAGAACAAAACAAACAAAAACACAGTCATCAAGATCATCAGCCCTCTAAACACAGCCTTAATGTATTTCATTTTCTTTTATGGTCCTTAATTGTTTCCCGTCTATTTGCGATATGCCCTCCAACCAAAAATAATGTCTTAAAAAAAGAGAGAAAATTAGAAAATATCAAAAGATCTTTCAGTTCAAAAGTAAATCTCTACAGTAAAATAACTGTATTTAAAATACTTGGACATCCATTTCTTAATTCAACAAGTATTACTTTTGGAGGGCACATTGGCAACAGTAAGGACCATAGAGCCATCCAAAATGTCACCACATGTGGACAAAACCAAAAAAAATAAAACATGTCACAACATCACAATACTTTCATAAATTGAAAGTATTGTGAAAATAAGTTCAGTTTAAGTTAATATCAAATATCCCCTCCCAGTAAGATTGAAATTAATCCAGTTTATCATTCAAAATTATATGCCCCAACAGTTTTCTTTAGCATGTTTCACTTTTTTCCCCCAAACCATGGGAAAAAAGTAACTAACTCTTCTAATTTTTTAACAAAATATTTCAAATAATTTAGTAAAGTATGAGTATATATCACCATTCAAATCAGTTATATCATTTATAAAACAATGCCTTTTTCAACAAACTGCTCTCAAAAAGTTTGTAATCAATTGATTAATATTTTGGAATTAAACCATATAAAATAATGAAATGAAATAATGAAATAAATCTTTAATTTAAATTAAGTTACGCATAAGATGTCAAACATCTCAACATTTATTCATCATGTAATTTCTTTCAATAATATAATGTACAAATAATCTTCCTGCAAGTATTACAATAGATATAATAGATAAGATTTGTTGCCACAATATGAAACAAGTACATTCAAGGTCTAGGTGAAGTGAGGACATAAACAGTTTTGATTTTTGGGTTATTTGGTGGAATGAAAACTGTTACAAGCACCTATGTGTCTGCGTCGATGTCACCAGGGCAAATAAATTCTAATTACTTTTTTTCTGTACATTTGAATTAATCAAAATAATATTCATTTTTTACTTCACTCACCACTGAATGAAACACTCCTAAAGACCGTTTGATTTCATTTTAAAGTCTCTCAATATCTGCTGTACACAAGATAAACATCACGACATGCTGTTTGTCATTACCATCTATTATCAGAGCACCTGCGCACCAGAGGCGGAATGTACATTTACACACAAAGTGTATTTGGTTTGAAATAACTGTACTAATATTTAATCTTTAGCAATTTAATACTCGTACGCCACTACATCGCAGAAGTAAATATACTTTTTATTGAACCCTTAACATCGCTCTCTTCAAAGCCAAACTCTACTGAAAAACTGTGATTTTAACCCTTTGAAATGTGAGTAAAGTGAAGAAGAAATGACCCCCAAATTAGCAAGAAATTCATTTTTTATTTTTCTTTAGCTTTTTCCCCCCTGGCTTTTTAAAAATACTTTTCTAAATCTACTGATTTCTTGTAATTTGTGGAATATTTCTCACCAAGTTACTAAGTGCCTTTTTAGCCCATGTTTTTGAGATAAATTGCACCAATTTTCTTAGGGTTTGAATAGTTGAATACTTATGAAAGGTGTCTAAAAGCAGCACAAAAAAGTGATGTTGCTCCAGGTTTCAAAGGGATAAATCACTGAACACAGGGGCTGCTTGTCTACTGCTGCCTCTATAATTTATTTTGTTTGTACTATTGTTTGACTTTGGCCTTTAAATGAGTTTGTCCAGATTCACCAAACTCATACAGTAACACAAACTAACTAACTGATGGAGGCAGCGGACTAGCAGCTCCAGTGTTCACTGAGCTGAAATGACTGTTTATGTAAATGGAGTCTGGTGGCTTTGACGAGAGTGTAGATTGGGAACTGAAGCGGCTTTCCGTGAAAATGTTCTTAATATAGTGTGCACTTCCAGTGATCTTGATTTGTTTTATTTTTTTTAGTTGGGACGTTTTAGGTGCCTAAAATATATGTTTTTTTATACTGTCGGACTTCTGCCTGTTTCTCCAAACTGGGGGCATGCCAGCTGACATCTACTGTTTGTAATAAACTGTCCATGGATGAGTACCCCATACAAAACCACTTCAAAAAATGCAAACTATCCCTTTAAGTACATTTTGCTGTACTTTTATTGAAGTAAGGTTTTGGCTGTGGGACTTTTACTTGTAGTGGAGCATTTTAACGGTTTGGTGCACTTTAAGGATCTGAATACTTGTTCCAGCACTGCCGCGCATCACGCTGGCCTCAAGTCAACACCACCGACAGTAGAAACACTGTACAAAAGATAGAAACTGGCAGAAATGGAATAGAGGCGGTTGCTGTGGAAACACACAGGGTTTCTGCAACAGCACGATCTGCCCCGTCACTGACGGGAAGGATGGGCAACGTCTCCAGAGCAACACTGAAAACACTCTCACACATACACACACACACAAACAAACAGGCACTTGCATCATTATATGACTGCTGTCCTGTGAAAACCTCCTAACTGAGGTTTGTTTTTAAACTGAAGAATTCTTATTTAAAATATTGTTTCAACAAAGACGTACATCGTCAAGGCAATCAGGATGTAAAAGTTTTCACCAGACAGCACATAACTTCCCTCCTCTGCCAGATACATTCATACAAGACATGAAATATATATGGATCACCAAATCTGCCATAAAAAAATAAACAAATGTTTTTACAAAATTTCTCAGTTAAAAATATAAATAATAAAGAAAAAAACGTCTCAATTAACTTAGAAGTGTCAAGTTTTATTTTGAAAAAAAAAAACAAATAAAATGTATTTATATATTTGAGAGATTTTTTATTTCTGTAATTATTTAATTCCCTGTTTAATTATTATCTATTATTACCTATCCAAAAAAAAAAAGCAAAAAGCCCAAAAAACAATCTTTAAGGAAATTAATACATTTTATTTATGTATATTCTATTTCTGTGCATATTTATTTATTTCAAAAATTAAACCTGCATATTCATTAGATAATTGAAACTTATCGTTTTATTTTTTATTATGATTTAAGTTATTTTACTTATTTAGTTATTTATTTTCATTATGCCAGATTTGGTCCTCCATATATACACTCAAACATTCATTCTTCAGTCAGGTCTCTGAGACCTAACAACCAGCCAATCAGCTTCCTCTAAGCTAGCGCCTGATTGGACAGAGTGCCCTGATGCTGGTGAGCCGCAGCCAACCAGGAAAAGTGCAGAGGTCTGCTGTCAGTCATTTTTTTTTTTTTTTGTTAAATCATCCACAGAGTAAACGCTGCAGCTGTCAATCAAAAACATGTCACAAACAGTCTGTCAGTCAGGTGTCCTTGTCGTCTGAAACATGTCGTTGCTGGACGTCCCCATCACGCACCCTGCCTCTGGGACGTGAAGACTGGACCTCTTCGTACGGGGGTGGTGGGTTGTCAGGGCTGGACAGGAGGGGGCGGTGGCTGCTGTCTGATTGGCTGTTGTGAGGCGACGGGTGGCAGCTGGGATCTTCCTGAGCCAACAGGAGCTGGGTGGGTCCCGGTGCTGAACAGGCAGGGAGGCGCTGCCCCCAGCTGCCGTACACTGCCTCCTCGTAGGAGGGGAGGGACACAGGAAGTCCATCCACCATCAGGTCGAGCTGGTCTGAGGATCGACGGCTGCCAGGACACACAGAATGGATTACAGACACTGAATCTCCCGACCTCTGACCTCACTCATTTCAATATAAGGTCCAGTTTCACTTGCTTTCCTGAGAAATTGTGTGGAGAAAATCAGTGATCCCCAACTTTTTATTGATATAACACCACAGACTCTATAAAATAATGGCCATAGCTACCACAGTGCCACCCATTGGTTTGTGGTCTCTCATTGTGAAGCCTCAAAATTGGCATTTCAGCATTGCAATTTTGTATTTTGGAGCCAGAATTTAACATATTTGGACGAGAAGGTGGAGTTGAACAATAGTGAGGGGTGAATCTGACTCATAAACCCTTTTAACACAGAGATGGCGCTATAGAGCCTCTACAAAGTCCCTGCTGCATGCCCCCTTTACATTTTTACACAGAAAGAAACAACAGCAGCATTATGTTGCTCCAGTGAGTGATGTCAGACAGCATGCCGGCATTGTGGAGTCAAAAGAGGTGTAACATTTAACACAACAGCATCGGCCTCTAGTGTGACATAAAACATATGCCTCAGCAGCGCTTTATTAACAACAACAAAGGCATAACATGTCAGTAACAATCATTTACCATCCCTGTTATAAGGCAATTGATCTCGTCCTCTGCTCAGAGGGTAAGGGGCTGCAGAATATCATTGTTTTCCCAATTTGTGGACATTTTTAACTCATTGAGTGCCATTGACGTATATATACGTCATTCAAAAGCATTGACGAAAAAAGTGTGTTTTTGGTGGCTGGCACAAGGGAGCGCTCTCACGCTCCATGTGTGTAATTTTGGGGCTGCTGGGACTCGTAGTTGTAGTACAAAAGATGGTAGATCAAAGCATGAAGTGGAGTAGCCGGGATCAGAGAGCCGAGCAATCTGTACAGAGGTGATTCAGACCTACAGCAATTCAATATCGGCATAAATGCCCCCCAAAAAACCGAGAAGGTCAAGGGGCCATTTTGATCAATGGCCCCTTGAAGAATGGAACAAGGTGCAAACAAACGTTTTTGTCCACGACGAAAAAGAGAGTTTCTTCTTTCATTTGAGCTACTCTGTGTTTTCAGAGTCTTTGTACAAAATATTGTGTGGGTCTTGAAAGATGACTCAAAATGGCCAGAAAAGCTGGCACAAGCCACTTTCCATTAATGTAATAGGGCCGGCACTCAATGAGTTAAACACTGTTCCTCTTCTCTGAGTTAGCCGTTAACTGCTACTTTGTAAATCTGCTGCTGTGGGTCACGCACATTCCTGTTCTGCTGGCTTTATCAAACACAGTTTTGGCACTGTTACTACCTCTCATGACGGATTAAAGGCTGGACCACTCCGTAACCTTTATTCTGCTATTGTATCTTTTATACAGAACAGCAAGGCAGCATACGACATGAAATTCCCCCCTTGAACAGGGAGTGTAAAAGGGGCCTCTGGTGCTATGCCTTTGTTCCGACAGCCCAAAATTCCAAACATTCCCATTTCTCTGAAAATACACACTCCCTGTGGTTAGTTTTAGTTTCCCAGCGGCGTCTGAGTTAACGGTCCCTCCTTTTCTACTGGCTTTTGTGCCACCTAACAAGGGTGTTTTGAACCAAAACATAATCTTTAAAAACATGATCTTTTTCTAACCACAGCCAAATGTTTTTGTGCCTAAACCAAACCACACATTTAACACTGTGTCAATGTATCCACTACAAAATAATGTACAAATGTAAAGGATTTGTGGTTATACAAACATTTTTTGATGTGTATTCTTGGAAAACAGGACTGTAGAGCAATTGGCTTTTGTTTTTGGGATAACAGGCTGTTGGATAAACAGGCTTTTGGTTCAAAGGGACAAGTTGTGGTCTAACAGGGCTTCTACATTTTGGGAAATATGAGCAGTCATTGTTTTGGTGTCAAGTGCACGATAATGAGCTGATATCAACAGGCAATATGTAGCTCTAGCAAAGCTCTTCAAACTTCACAATAGAAACAGAAGGTTTGTCTTGGATTAGCATTGTTGGAATACCAGATGAACATAATGTGGACTGACAGATCACAGTTTCATACTCTTCAATCTGTCCACTGAGCAGACTGCAGAGGACCCAAAGAGAAACTGACTCAGTATTTAGAGGCCAGGTGTTACAGTAGACAAGTGAATATAAAGATAAAAAACAACAGCATAGTGTCTGTTTTTCAAAAGACAATATTCCCCCTCTCACTGGAAACCACAGCAGTAAATGATCTTCTCACCTGTGTGATTGACAGGGGCAGAGGCGGGACTTGACGACCAGGCAGGCAGTGGTGGTGAGCAGGAAGATGGACACGCCCACCGCTGTTGTCGCCATGCTGGGCACTGAGTTATTCACTCTGTCGCCAGAGTTCGTGTTAACACCATCTGAGGAGGAGGCGGCAAAAATGTTAAAAGGAGAAACATCAACGAGACACACCAGAAACTGACCAACGATCTGCTGAGTAAAAAAAAACAACAAAAAAAAAAAACCACACAGCTGTTTGAGCTGTCAGGTGAAATCCCCGTCTGTGTGACGGTGGCAGAGCTTTTGGCCCAATCCAGCGAGGATGGTTTTTAGTCCATTCAGACCTCCCCTGGCTCTGTTTCCTCTTTCTTTCTTTTCTATTACTGCTCTCTGGCATTCATATTTAAGTTATAATTGCTGATCAGTGACCCTAGGATCCTCATTGAGTGCTTATCATTTTCTGGAGCATAAGTTTCTTGTGTTTTAGTTGAATTAAGTTGCACTTCAGACTCTTCTCTGGGAAGCCGCCTATAAAACTTACCTGCTCTGGATAAGTTTCAAACTCAACATTCCAAACAGATTTTTTGTTTTAATATCAATTAATTAATTAATTAATTTACATGAAGTTTACATGTTTTGGTCTATAAATTATGAAAATCCAAGATGGCATGGATTCGAACCTTCAATCTTTGGTTCACCACATCACTGTTTCCGCACAGCCTATCCACCATGCTTCCGGCACCACCTGCATTGGATCCCTTTCTCCGTGCACATTTAACCTTTTCAGTTAGACTTTAAAATCCACCTTATTGAATCCATCCCACCAAATTTTAGATTTGAGTTTGAAGCATGACAGAACAAAAAAGGAGGTGATGTCTGTGCCCTTTTCAGGGACAGATTTCTTTGTAAGAAGCTGTCATTTGGTGAGCTTTTATTTTTTGAATATATGTCCTTTAAAATGGAAGTGAAATTCTCTCCATGTATCTTATATAAACTTATTTACAGGCCACCAAAATGCTCTCCAAATTTTCTTGATGGTTTTACTGAGATGCTTTCAATTATTTGCACAGAATTTGACTGTGTAGTCATCATGGGTGATTGTAATATATACATGGATAATGTCTGTGAGAAAAATGCCACACAGCTTTCTGCAATACTTGAAACATTTGATCTTTGTCAACATGTGAGAGAGCCGACCCACATTAGAGGACACACTCTAGATCTAGATCTCTAGATCACTAAAGGTGTTAATATTTCAAATGTCACTGTGCTGGATGTTGCGCTGTCAGACCATTTCTGTGTATTTTTTGATCTGTCAGTAACTCCTAAAACTGTCCACGGATCAACAAATGTTGCAAAAAGATACTTCAGTGAGAATACCGAATACTTTTCATGGAATCCATCAAATTTAAAACTGACACAATCACAAACCATGTTGATGATCCCTTGACTCCTGCACTTCTGATATTGCAAATGTAATTAACGCCATAACTCCTGTTAAGTTGAAATAATAAGTAAAAGGCAAAAGGCACCGTGGAGAAACACTCCTTCTGTAACAGTCCAGAAAAGGGAGTGCCGAAAAGCAGAACGAAAATGGCGTAAGTCAAAGCTTCACGTTCATTTTGAAATCTATAAAGAAAATGTATGCATTTATAATTTGACCTTGACCTCATTTTTCTCTGAGATCATCAAAAGAAACAGTAACAATTCACGTGTGTTATTTGCTACTGTGGACAGAATAACTAACCCTCCTGTTCCAATATCTCCAGAACTGGTTTCCACCAGCAAATATAACGAGTTTGCAGACTTTTTTAATAGCAAGGTTCAAGGCATCAGATGTGCAATTAACTCTTCAATGCCAAAGAATAATGTTCCATCACTGCAGGCTTCCCAAGGTAGCTTACTAAGTATGGAACAATTTAAGGCCATCAGTGACAAATCACTGGAGGAAATTATCTCCAGTCTCAGTTCCTCCACCTGCTGCCTTGATGTTTTATCCACTAGCTTCCTTAAAACTGTTCAGAGCAGTCTGGTAAAACAGCTTATAGCTAATCTGTCTCTCCAATCAGGCACTTTTCAAATGCTTTGAAAACTGCAGTCATCAAGCTTCTCCTAAAAAGGACCAGCCTGGATGCCACTGTACTGAACAACTATCGGCCGATTTCAAACTTACCGTTTTTCAGTAAAGTTATTGAAAAAGCAACTTAGCAACCTTTTAAAACTAAACAATTGCTATGATAACATTCAGTCAGGTTTTCGGTCCCATCACAGCACTGAGACTGAACTCATAATGGTAATAAATGACATCCACCGATTCCGGCAAAGTCTCTTTTTTAGTGCTCCTGGATCTAAGTGCTGCCTTTGAAACAGTGGATCACACAATTTTATTAGAAAGACTAGAAAACTGGGTCGGACACTCCGGCATTGTCCTTAAATGGTTCAAGTCATATCTTCATGACAGGAAGTACTTTGTCTCAATTGCACACTGTGAGTCAGAGAAGATGACTATGACACGTGGGGTCCCACAGGGGTCCATTTTGGGACCCTTCATGTTTAATCTCTATATGCTTCCATTAGGCCAGATTATGCAAAATAATAAAGTAACCTACCACAATTATGCAGATGACACACAGATATACATAACACCTTCACCAGGTGATTATGAACCTGTAGAACGTCTGTGTCACTGTATTGAGCAAATCAATGATTGGATGCATCAAAATTTTCTCCAACTCAATTGAGATAAGACCAACGTCATTGTCTTTGGGCCATGGAAGGAAAGGTAGACTGTCCACACTCACCTTGAATCCCTCTCTTTCATAACCCAGAGTCAAGCAGGAAACCTCGGGGTTATCCTGGATTCTGATTTAAATTTCCACAGTCACACATCAAATTAGTAACTTCATCCACCTATTATTATTTAAAAAACATTGCCAGAGTCAGAGCAATAATGTCACAGCAAGATCTTGAAAGGCTCACCCACGCCTATATTTCCAGTAGGTTAGATTACTGTAATGGTCTGTTTGAAGGCCTTTCACAACAAGCTGTTCGGCAACTTCAGCTTATTCAGAATGCTGCTGCGAGAGTCCTGACAAAAACTAGGAAATATGACCACATTACTCCAGTTTTAAAATCCTTACACTGGCTACCTGTCACTCAGAGAATTGATTTAATTAAATTAAATTAAAAATCTGCTTATCTACAATCACTCTGTTCTCTGCTCAGGGCTAAAATATATCTCTGACATGCCTGTGACATATGAATCTTGTGGGACCCTCAGAACATCAGGGGCCGCCCTACTGGACGTCCCAAGAGTCAGAACTAAACATGGTGAAGCAGCGCAAACCTGAAATAACCTCCCAGATGACGTTTGACAAGCCCAGACTCTGACCACCTTTAAGGCAAAGCTAAAAACATTCCTTTTTCACTGCCTACTCCACCTGCTGACTACCAACTTATTTTTAAACTTGATTTTAAATCATTCTAAATTGTCTTTTTATCTTTGCACCTCTTGTCTGCACTTTTTAAACTTTTTCAAATTTTTTTTTTTTATCATTTAGTAATTGATTTCACCTTGTATATCTTATCTCTTTCTCTTTTATTATGTTTTTACATTTTATTACTCTGTAAAGCACTTTAAATTGCCCTGTGTAGAAATGTGCTATACAAATAAAGCAGCCTTGCCTTGTAGTAGTACTAGTGGTGGTGGTAGCAGTAGTAGTAGTGTCTAAGAAATGTTCCACAAATTGCAAGAAATACGTAGATTTTGAAAAAAAAATAATTTAAAAGCTAGGGGGAAAATGTCTAAGAAAAAATAAAAAATTCAGGGGGAAAATGTGTATGATTAAAATAATTAAATTTGAGAAATTATGTCAGAAAATTACTTTAATTTTTAAGCACATTTTCCAAGTTCCGTTTGGCTTGTTGTTGTAATTCTTCTTATTATTTTTTTAAATTTAATTTATAAGTATTTTTATTTAATTTTCAATTTCTTTATAAAAAATTAATGACCCAACAGAAGCTATGGATTAAAGAATAAAAAAGTGTTTGCATGTTGCTAGCATAAAGTTAAAAGTGTTGGTTTGGTGGTATATAAAAACATTTAAGAGCTCAAAATGTGACAGGAAACAACCACCTGTGCGGCACCACTGTAGGAAAAATCTGGTATTCTCTCTTTTTACAGGAACACTTAATCAAAAACATGATCTATCAGAGTAGGTTTTTTTATCTTAGTGTGCGGTTTCGGTGTGCCCACGATGAAGCGATATAGCTTTCCATGAGGCTCTGCAGCATCGACACAGAGGAAATGTTTTATGGTTATTACGGTGGTTTCGCCCGCTTCCGCTTTCTGCGCTCTGACTTCCTGTTGCAGCGCGTTATGGTAATGGCGACAGAGGAAGTCGAAACTGGTCTGAGGAAAGAGAAGCTTCTAGTTCTGCTGCAGAGTCTGCAGAGTGCCTCTGTTAAATAGGTCAAAAGATGAATGCTGTGTTTGCATTTGACAGCTCAGCCCCAATACTTGATGTAGAGGAGTAGAAGAAAGTAGCAAAAAAAAACAACTCAAGTAAAGTACAAGTACTTCAAATTTGTACTTTAGTTTAGTACTTGAGATAAATAAACTTAGTGACGTTCCACCAGCGGCTGCTGAAAAGTCCTTTTTGTTGATGCTCACAGAGAGTCAGACTACATCTCATGTCTGAAATGAGCCATTCAAAGTCTCACTGGGAATCAAACCTCATCACCTGACAACAACGATGACTCACCATCTGCTTCCTGAACTCTCACAACAAGAAGACACTGTCATTAAATGACTAATCAGTCACTGAAGCGTCAGGGTCAACGCTGCGCTGAGTCATGACTGGATATTATAAACTGAGCTAATCACTGAGGAACGCCGCAAAGCCCGGGGCTGCTGGGAAATGTCAGAAGATGTTTAGAGTTGTAAGCGGACATCTGATTACTAAGAAAGAGTTTTAAAGTACCATGACTTTCATCTCAGGACCCAGAGAGAGCAGACAATAGAAATATTAGAGCCTTTTTTTTTAATGAAGCACAAGCTAAATTTGATTTCCTGTAAAGTTGCTTTACACCATTGAGATCCAAACAAAATCATCTCACCTCTGCCTGAATTACACAAAGCCAGGTTTTCATCAGCCATTTTTTTGAAGTGAAGATCCTGAATTACACATTAAGAAAGGTTTTTGTGATTTGGGTTGCCAGAGGCTTCAAGATACCCAGAGGAAGATGGGAGGAGTTCAGATCAAAGCAAGTTCTAACATTTGAGAAGCTGAAACCTCAAAACAATTTATCAAGATGGCACTGCCATCGTCTCCAGATGAACTTATATCGCTTATATCTTGTTTTCTTTGCATTATTCATTGACTTTTCAACAAAGCATTTCAAAGCACAATGTAAAGATATGCTGAGTAATGTGAGTCATTGATTCTTGCTGAGGAATTCACTTGCACCTAAATCATCAATTAAGAGAGCTCACTTCATACCCAGACACTCGAAAAACATACAAAAGTGATACATAACTTGGTGGAATCCAGACTTACCTCTGATGGGGATGCAGGCTGGTATTGCAGGCTGCCACCTCCCATAGCGACATCTGGAGACGCGCACTTTGTTGTTGAGGTGGTACCGGCTCGGCTCACAGAAGATGTGGATGGAGCTCTTGTGGGTGAAACCTCGACACGGTGACGGATCGCAGCGGAAACCTCCATGTTCAGGCACCAGAGGATAAGTGCAGTTAGTCAGTCGGCCTGCAGAGACACAAAACACAGCGATTAGAGCAGGTTTTTACAACAACATTGTGTTTGAATTCAAGGTTATTGTCAGAATTGAAACCATTAATTCCTTATCCTACAGATTCCATCAGTTCTGCTCCACATGCATGTTTTCTGTCAGTTATTTAAACCTCTTAAACCTGAGCAAATTGGTTTGATTTCCTTTGAAAACATGGGCGGAAAAAAGGCAAATTAGCAACTCTGCATGGAATGTTTTGTAAACTGCAAAAAATAGTAGATTTAGAATTTTCAAGAAAAAACTAGAAAAAATGCCCAGAAAGCTAATAATATAATTATCATTATAATATATTTAAAATGTGATGCAGATTTTTATATCTGCTGCACACATTATACATTATACATTTTATTTTTATTTTTACTTTGCTTTTTTTTAAATCTGATTTTTATTGTATGTTTTTTTTTTTTTTTTTTTTTTTTACTAATTTTTTAGATTTTTTTTAAGGTAATTTCTTTTTAAGTTGCTCATTGCCCTTTTCAGCATGTTTTTGAAAAAAATCAAACCATCTGCTCAGGTTTTAATGGGTTAAAGAAGAAGTAAACGTCTGCTGCCACTGACAGAAACTCTAGAAAAATTGAACTCATCACTCATCAATGCATTGTAGTATTCAGACACTTTACTTTAATAAAAGTACTAATACCACACTGTGAAAATACTCTACTGTAAGTGATGAGCTATTTGGTAAATTGTTTAAGAAAAATAGATTTGACCAATTATTTGGAGATTTTACAATGCCATATCAGAAAAAAAAAACAAATTTATATAATCATAATTCCCATTTCTAAGCATTTTAACTCTTTGTAATTGGAGCAAATTGGCTCTTTCAAAACAAGCGAAGAAGGCAATGAGCAAAGAAAGAAAAAAATGACCCAAAAATTAGCAAGAAATTAATAAAAGTATAATTATTATTATATATATATATTATAATTATTATTATAATATAATAAAAGAAAAGAAATGTACCAAAAAAATAATATCAAAAAAGAAACAGAGAAAGTTAAAAAAGAAAAAGACCTAGAAAAGAGCTTAATTTAAAAAAATAATAATTTCATAACATAATTTTGAATAGAATTGATTTTGTAAATATAGATTTTTACAAGCTTTATTCTTTTTTCCCCCTTGACATCTTTCCATAGCTTTTAAAAAACAATTTTCTAAAATTTTCTACTAATTTCTTGCAATTTATGGAATATTTCTAACCAAGTTGGTCATTGTCTTTTTCTCATGTTTTTTCAATAAATCACACCATTTGCTCACAGCTGAAAAGTTTAGATACTTGTAAACAGCGTCTGCAAGAAGCACAAGAAAAGTAATTTTGCTCCAGTTTTTTTTTTTTTTTTTTTTTTTTTTGTTAAAGCATTGAAGAATTAATATAAGACATCTTAAAATCAATTAAAGCCTTTTTCAAGACTTTTTAAGGATCTGCATCACCCTGCGTACTGAGAGCTCTTCCTGCATCAAAACATTGCCCACAACCACCTCTGCCTTACACAACGGGCAGCTGTGCCAGCACAGCCAGCACTGTTACGTACTTCCTCTATTTCTTCACCTTAAAAGTCTGAGTCTGCAGAATTACGCTTTCCACTGCCACCGCTCACTTCTTCACCCCACACACCAACACGTGAAGAATAGGTCAAGTGTAAGAGTGGAAAATCACTAAAAATGAAGCTATAATGAGAAAAGTCTGAGTGATTTCACAACATGAGAGAAAAAATGTTTTTATTGTAGCTACAGAAAGTTGATCTCAGTATAACTGTACTGATCAGAAGAGGAAGAGCAGACAGTCGAATTTTGGATTTCTAAAACAGAAAGTGCATATATTCTGAAACACGCTGCCTAAAGCTGATTTAGTGTATCACCATCAGTCATCATTAAAGTGTGCGAACACTGTGTGCCACTGATGAACTTCTATGGTCATGAGGAACCAAAGAAGAAACTAAATGAATGAATCAATGAATGCATGAAAGTTCAGGTTTGGGCATACTGGAGGGGTCAGGTCGTACCTGCTGTGAGGAGCGGTGCGGAGGTCAGGAGGAGGAGTCCACAGACCAGACTGACGCTTCCACACAGCGATGGATACAGGACCGACGCAGACATCAAACCAGACTTCCTGAAGACACAACAGAGACGAAGAGTCAGAAAAAAAGAAAAGATGCACATACTTTAAATACAACAACACACACACACACACACACACACACACACACACACACACAGATGTCGGGTCAAAGTATCCTTCACCCACAAAATAATCATTTGCATATCAGATACTCAACTACAACAAAACTAAACTGCACAAGTTGTCTTTCAGCTGTCAAAAGTGAAACTGTCACCTCACACTCATTTACTGTGTAAGCACTGACCGACAAACACCTGAGAGCAGCAGCTGAGCAGCAAACAAAACAGAAACACACCACCACAAACCCAAACACTCATCGCGCACCATCCCAGACACACAACCTCCTGAGCCAACAGATCCAGACCTCTACTGGGTGGCAGCTGAAATGCCACAGTGTGTTTCAGTGTGAGTGTGTGTGTGTGTGTGTGTGTACGTTCTGCTGGCTTTAGTGTGTGTTTTATTGTTTTCATGTCATGAAAAATGCTAGTCATCTCTGGAGCCATGAAGGAGCAAGGGAGACCCCCCCCCCCCACCTCAGCATGCCAGTCTCTCTCTCTCTCTCTCTCTCTCTCTCTCTCTCTCTCTCTCTCTCTCTCTCTCACACACACACAAACACACAAACACACAAACACACAAACACACATTCACAGCTCCATCTTATGTGACCACAATCTGTGTGGGAGGTCTGCGTCTTAGTCATCTCAGCACTCTGCGGTATTATAACTTCTGCTATAACATTTCTGAAGTTGAAAACATAATTATCGTGACTGCAGAAGATTAAAATGGCTTCTTGTCAAATAAAATTAATTAATTCAGCTCTGTTTCAATCAAGAAGGACATATAGTGTTGGAAGAAGTAGTCAGACCTTTTACTGAACAGTTTGAAACATAGACACATTTGCTCGATTTATTTCAAAAACATGGCAAGAAGGCAAGAAGCAACTTAAGAGGAAATGACTCATAAAATGGCAAGAAAGATAATTTTAAAAAATGAGAAAATTACCTAAAAATGCAAAAACAGAACAAACGAAAAAAAGGAAAATAAAAAAGGAAAAAAAAAAAAAGAAAAATATAAAGAAAAAAAACAAAGAAATTACATAAAAAAAGAAAAGCATTACTTTAAAAAAAATCTGTAAAAGTGATTTTAAATGTATAATTATGATACTTAAAATTGTAGTTGTCTGGACATTTTTGCCCTAGTTTTTTTTTTTTCTTTTTTTTTTTTTTTTAAATAGCAATACTACTGTGTAAAATACTCTTTTACTCTCTACTACTCTTTTATAACTCTACTTCATCCCCAAAATGACTATTTTATGGGTTGGCCATGCCATATTACCTTGAATTCATGAAGAAAACTATTTCTCTTGCATGTGTTGCACCCAAGAATCACTTCGGACTTAGGGTAGACATATATCCAAGGAGCAAAGAATTATTCTGAAATATGTATAAAAAAAACAATCACTGGCTGTTCAGTTGCTCTCTCTCTGTTCAACAGCCAACTGATCACACCCAAATCAATATCAATATATCAAAACATATTTACACATTCATTTAAAATTCTAATGATTGGTACATTACAAAAACATTAAATCTTTCAAAGTAATTATACATTCTATTTACAGATCATTAAATTAATTCAAGGAATTATGCAAAACTACACAGTACAAGCAACAAATTAAAATAATAATTTCCTACATGTTCCCTTTACTCTTTTAAGCCTACGGTTATGCTAAATACAATGTATCAAACTTTCTATTTACAATGAAACAACTTCCTGTCCTCTCCTCGCATGCCTAGCTCTTGACCTGGATGTTTATCGTTGCTATGCCAACAGGTCTTGGCTACCGCTAGTATTCAGAGGCTAATCTTACCCCAACCGCTAAACAATTTAAAACCGAAACGAAAACATCTAACGATTGGTACATTCCCCCAAACCTTAACTAGTGTTTAATTAGAGTCCAAATTGTCGAAATAAAACAAAATAAAAGCTTAAATCCCCGAAGATGCGTTACCCGTTAGCGACCGTTACGTTAACCGGTAACAAACGTAACTGAATATTAAAACATAATATCCTTAAACAATACAACAAATAATAACAATAAAACACACAGATAGATAAATCAGCAAATGTGGCCTACTCTATTTACCATATGGGGTTGTTTTGATTACGGTTTACCCACCTGAAATATATATATAAAAAAACAATCACTGGCTGTTCTTCAGTCTCTCTCTCTCTCATTCTTAAACGGCCAACTGAAGAACGCACCAGAACCCTGACTCTATACAGGCCAACTCACAGGTGAGCCGGGCACTTCTCACTTCAACAGAAATGATTTTTAATTAAATTAGTGGGAGGGGGGTCTTATTTAACATTAAGAACGTAATATACATATAAAATAACAGAAAAACAAGTGGGTAAATACATGATAAAAATATTATGTACCACACATGCCTCCATGGAAAATCTTGAACATATTAATTTATTTAAAAACAGCAAAACTATACAAAAATATTTCCCTAAAAACTCTCACACAACTTGCGCAGTATAATCCAAGTTTAATTTTTTTTAAGTCACCAAAAAACCCTGGTATTGGAGTCTGGCATTGAGGAGAGCATGGACAGTTTTTCTGTTCAGTTTTAAATTGTAAGTTTTTTTTTGAAAAATCATGTGTTTAGGAAGTATTGCACATACGACTCAATAAGACTTGGATTAAACTGCACAAGTTGTGTGAGAGTTTGTGAACACATTTTTAAGACAGTTTTGTTGTTGGTAAATGTGGCCCCCAACCAATCAACACACCAATATGTCTGCCATTCACCATAGAGGCATGTGAGAAAAACTAATTTTTTTTGCCACAAATTCAAGTCACACAGCATGTTTGTGCTAAATGTGAGGGAATTCCCTCAAGGTGTTCTTGATACATTGCAGTTACGCGAATGGGATGGATACATGGTCTCAATGACCTTTGACCTGCAAATTCTAATCAGCTTATTGTTGAGACCAAATGACATTTGTGTCAACTTTGAAAAAATTCCCTCAAGGTTTTCTTGAGATATCACGTTCACCAGATTGCGACAGACGGGGTCACAGCGACCTTTGATAGCCAAATTTTAGTAAGTTTATCCCTCACTCAAATCGGAAGTTTTAACCCAAATTTTAGGAAATTCCCTCAGGCCGTTCTTAAGATATCACAATCAAAAGAATGAGACAAACTAGGTCACAGCAACTGTTGACCTTTACCAAAATCTAATCAGTTAAACCTTGAGTCCAAGTGGACGTTTGTACCAAATCTGAAGAAATTCCATCAGGCTGTTCCTGAGGTATTGCAGTCACCAGAATGGGACAAATGGACAGCCTGAAATCCCAGTGCCTCCGGCCACTGCTTGGCTGTGTCTCAGAGCTTTTTCTGTCTTGTCTTCTCACCATCATATTCACCTTCCCTTCACGACTGAGGTGTAATTATGTTACAACAACAGAGACCTCTTTATCTGAAGATGCATGGTTTCCACCATTGTGCTTGTGACAACTTGACCTATATTTGATGGAAGCCCTTCCTGGTTCTGTGTACAGGATCTATGTTATGTTAAAACGGGACTATAAACACTGCTGGCTCTTACTTGGAAATATTTTCGGGCACACAGGAAGTGATGCATTTTATGTTTTCAGCTACAACAGCAAATTGTTTGGCGACAACAGAGAAGGAGCTGGGCAGTGAGCACCGACAGAAACTTCCACTGGGGAAAAAGAGTCAGCCGGTTTGTAGTAATTAATGTCGAGTGTTTTCACCCACTGAACCACATGTGACGGTCGGGTTGATCAGTAGCTATGTTGGTGACTCTGCCATGCTGAACCTTGCTCTTTCTGCTCTGCTGCGTAACTGAAACCAATCCCTGTAGAGTCTGAAGTTCAATGTTTTTATTTTTCTCTTTAATGAAGTAATGACCCATTTTTGAACTGACTGATTATTCAGAGCTTCAACATGATGAAAGCCCAAAGACTACAGTGTAGAAATACTTTGTTACAAGTAAAAATATTTTTGCATCAAAATATAATGAACCCGTAGGGCCTGCTTTAATATTACACACACTGGTATCGCTCTGTGCACAAAATGTGCTTTTCTAAATAAAACTTTAAAATAATTTATACATTAATATTACTTTCTACTTTAATCAAGTTTTTTTTTAACCTACATCAGTCCTAATCATATATATCAAATGTTCATTAATTTTCAGAATTTTGACCTTTAAAATGCCAGGTTTTTGTCATGATGCCACTTTGTTTGTTAGATGAAAAAAAAAAGACTTATTTCAATATACTACATGCCAAGTAGATATTTTTGGATTTTTGAAGCATGGGATATGTCAATGATTAGAAGCAACATTTACTTTTATACATTATTATTTTTGCGCAGTGTCAAATGGTCACACTCATACCGCTCTGCCCAGTTATGTTCTACTTTTAGTGAGTTAATTTTTTAAACCAACATCAGCCCTAATCATAAATATGAAATAGTCATTGATTTTCAGGTTTTTGTCATGATGCCACTATGTTTTTAGATGGGAAAACTTTTATTTGGATTATCACAGCCTGGGATATGTCAATGGTTAGCATGTATTTTCTCCATATTCCAAATGTGGTAAAAATGACATCATCAGGTGGAAAAAAATAAAAAGGTCAAATTCCAAGGCAAAAGCACAGAATGACACCCACAAATAAAACAAAATGTGTTCATAATTTATACATAGGCTGTAGCATATAACCTCCACCTGCTCAGTGTGACTGATGATGGGATGCTTTGGATGGCCGGCGTTCACAGTGTGACACAGAGGAAGTGCTGATGCTGCATGTTGCTGAACAGGTCACAGGGACACAGCTTCTGTTATAATGTGCTGCAGCAGATTTGCTTTGAAGTTTTAGAGCCATGAAATACTTCATGTTCAAAGTAAAAGCCGGTTGGAATAAAAGCTAATTAAGTCATGAAATCCACTGAAGACTGAAAGAAGCATAAACACATTTATTTTTGGATTGCAGGTGGTTCACCTAGTGATGATTAATAGCTGAAAGTCAGTGATGTGTGCTCATATTATACTGATCTTAGTTGTGGCTCTTGATTAACCCTTAAACCTGGGCAAACTGGCTTGATTTCTTTCAAAAACATGGGAAGAAGGCAATGAGCAACTTTAAAAGTAATTTTCCCAAAAATTAGCAAAATTAGTAAAAAGTACAAGAAGGTTTTCTGAAAATTACTTTATAAATAAATAAATAACAATAAATAAAGAAAAAAGAGGAAAGCAAAAAAATAAATTAACTGGAAAAAATGCTTAGAAAATGATATAAATTCTGTAAAATAATTTCAAATATCTAATTATGAGAATGATAAACATAGTTTTCTTGACAATTTTTTTCCTCCTTTTAAACATTTTTTTTTTCTAAATCTGCTTATTTCTTGCAATTTACAGGACATTTCCTGCCAAGTCCCTCATTGCCTTTTTCTTATGTTTTTGAAAGAAATCAAACCAATTTGTTCAGGTTTCAAAGGTTTAACCCTTTAGAACCTGAGGACATTGTTTTGATTTCTTTCAAAAACATAGGGGGGAAGCAACAACAAGCTACTTAAGAAGACATGGCCCAAAAATAAGCAAAAAAAAAAAAAAAACCCATAAAAAAAATTACAGGAAAATAAGCCAAAAAAGGAGAAGATAATTACCTTTAAAAATTGCTGAAATATGCGTTTATTTTATTTTTATTTTTATTTAATTTTCTGTAACATAATTTTAAATCTGATTTTTTTTTTCTAATTATCCTCCCCTCTTTTTTAAACAAACAAACAAATTCTTAGGTAAATAAATTTTGCAATTTGAGGGACATTTCTTGCAAAGTTGCGAATTGCTTTTGTTCAAACATTTATAAAAGAAATCATTTCATCAGTTTGCTCAGTTTTTGAGGGTCATATAGCTTGTAAAAGGCGTCTGAACTTAGCACAAGGAAAACTGAGGTTGTACTAGGTTTCAAAGGTTTAAATTACTTGTGAAAGGCGTCTGAATGCAGCACAAGTCAAGTGATGTCGATCCAAGTTTCAAAGGGTAATGTTCCTACAGGTAAATCAGACACTGTATTTCATGTTACTTATTTCTTAAAACATTACTGTCTTTGGTTTAGTGCTAAAGTGATTTTCTGATGTGGGGGGAGCTGCTGCACTCCCACAGAGATAAATTAAGTTGTATTTTTAAAGCGAGCCAGGCGTTGAATAGAATAGAAGAGAAATATTTTATCAATCCCGTGAGGGAAATTGTTTTGTTGCAGCAGAAAAAGAAGACAGTAGCGACTGAATGAAATATTTGTTAAAAAGGGCAAAATAATATTATATATATATATGTGTGTGTGTGTGTGTGTGTGTGTGTGTGTGTATATATGTATGTATGTATGTATGTATGTATGTATGTATACAAAGGAAACACTTAACATTGAATAAAATAAAATAGAATGAATAAAAAATAACAACAATAATAATAATAAATAATATAAATAATAAGATATGTAAAGTATGTACAGTATGTACAGAGAATAAACAAACAAACAAAATGCCTAAAAGATTAAAATGAGCAAAAAAATTTTAAAAAAAAGAAAATTTTAAAAAAGAAAAAAATGTGCAAATAAATGTGCAAAACACCAGCCTTCATATTTCAGTGGTATCTGTTTGTCAAGTGGTGCCACTCGAGGTGAGGGAGAGTCACAACAGGTCAGCTGATCACAAACACACAAGGTTACACAAGCCCGGGAATATAAGCCCATTTTACACAAAGGTCGCGCCCTAGAGCCACTAACAAGCCTATCTGTCGCCTTACATTTTTACACAGAATGAAACAACGCAGCTTCATGTCACTCCAGTGTGTGATTTTAGACAGCATGCCAGCATCCCGGAAATAAAAGAGGCATAACAGGGTTGAAGAACACAACAATGTCAGCCTCTGGTGTGACATATAACATATGTGTGTGAACCACAACAGGAGAGTTTGAAGCAGCTGTTAGCAGTTGCAGACTGTGAGATTTTAACAGTCTTATAGTGCAGCTACACTGCCACATGGATTTTAATAGACGGTTTTTACGACATAAAGTTTGATGTTTGCAGACTGTGCGATGACCTCACCTACTGAATCGCAGGCTACAACCTACGTCCATCAACATTGACACACAAGAACAAAACACCGTTGGCGTGCGTCATCTGTCTACGTCACTGTAGTGGTCAGAGCAAAATGTACTTTAACTGCACACTGTAGGTTAATTTAGACTGAAGATATTTGCACTGAAACTTTAACTTCTGTAAAACTGTACAATTCCTTCACTGCACCTTTTTTACATACATTTTGTTCTTTATATTCTATTTTTAGTTTTATATTTTTATATTACTTCTATATTTTTATCTTATATCTTATTCTATTTAAAAACAAATTGCTATATTGGCATTTATGTTTGTCAAAAAAAAAATTAAAGAGGAGGAGAATGTGGATGCTGTCATAACTGGGGAAGAGGCCAACCTGGCACACCAATTTTGCAACAAGCTCAAAACCTTTATTAGCATCTACTAGCATTTTACAGGGTGGCGCTGATCAGTGCGTCATTTCATGCTGCATTTCTATTGGTTGGTTAGCAGACATAGGTCGTAATGTGGTCATCCCAAATTTATGACACTGTCAGTATTTTATCCCAAGCTGTCTTTGATCTCACAACTGAGACAACAGCCATCATGGACCCTCATGGCTGTGCGACCACCGTTTTAGAGCCATGACCAAAGGGCCACGTTTCTTTTAGGATGGTCATCTTTCGTCTGGGACAGCCCAAAATCGCACAGTGTATATACCAGGATCATAGACTGTATATAAAGATAGACAACATGACAGCTCCCCCAAAATGTGGCTATTCCATCTGGATCGCCCCCTGGTGTCTGTCTGCAGTATAGGTCATAAAGCCGCCCTTCCATGTGAATGAATGGGACATGTGCCAAACTAAAAACTCAAACTACACACCAAATAAATTTTTCGCATAAACAGTTTCTGTCACTGAAGGTAGTTCTTATCACCCTGATGTTTGTTAAAGTGATTGTTTTTATGATAAGTTTTTAACAAGTTATTAAATCATACAAAAGGGGGCTTTCCCACCATGACTGACAGCTATGACAGCCAATCCGTGCGCTCACATTCAATGGAGCTGCTCACAATTGGTCGGACCAGACGCAGGCTCGAAATGACATCACCCTCGCAAGATGGCAATGCCAATATCCTGGATATGTTAACCTCACCTAAGTATAGCGGGGGTTAGTGGGGGTGTGTCATCCATCTTTATATACAGTCTATGACTGGGCTTTACTCAAAGAATTACTCAAAGAACAGCAGCTGATGTTCGCAAATTGGGGAGACAATGAGGTCCAGGAGCTCCTAGCAGAGGACAAGATCAGCCACCATATAACAGAAACAGTAAATGACTGTTGCCATGTTGTGCCATTGCTGTTTATAAAGCACTGCTGACACATGTGTTTAATGTCACACGAGAGGCAGATGCTGCTGTGTGTTAAACATCACGCCTCTGTTGGTGCTGAGATGCTGGCATGCTGTCTAAAATCACACACTAGAGTGGTGCATTTTTACCAGTTTAAACCACCAGTTCTGTTGTTTTGGAAAGATAGAGACCTCTGCGGATAATTAGGTTCCTGGTAAAAACCTCCTGATGATAAACAGTTCATGTTTGATACATGGGAGAGGTTTTAAACTGGTTGTAGGCTGCAATCCTCACCAGATGTCACTAAATCACACACACTGCTCCTTTTAAAAAACCTGATGTGTCCCTGAAACAGCGAAGGACCCCTCAAACCCTTTAAAACATGGAACAAACTTATAGGGATAGTTGAGATTTTTTTAAGTGGGGTTGTATGGGGTAGTCATCTATAAACTGTAAATAAACGTACAATGGACGTCAGCTGACACACACTCAGTTTGAAGAAGCAGACAGGAGTCAGACATGGAAACATGGTGGGCTCAGCCAAAAACACATATTTTAGCCAGCTAAAAAGAATGATATCAGTTTGAACACTACATTGAGAGGTTGTTTTTTTTTTTACAGCTCTACCTTTCTGTCACAGTGATTTCCAACAGGGAGTTGAAGTAGTTACATCGCTCTCTTCAAAGCCAGACTCCATTTAGAAAAACAGTGACTTAAAATCCCTGAGCACAGGGGCTGCTGGTGTACCACTGCCTTGATCACTTAGTTTGTGTTTTTGTGTGACTTTGGCAGTTAAAAGGGATAATTCGGATTCACCAAAGTCACACAGAAACACAAACTAACTAACTGATCAAAGCAGCGGTAAATCAGCAGCTACTGTTTTCAGTGAGCTAAACAAAGCAGTGAAAATACTCGTTTTCTGGCTTGATTTTGTTTTTTTATTACTTGTTTTTTGTGTAATTTTTATTATTATTATTTTATGTTTTTATTTATTTTCTATATTTTTATGTACAAAGTCGTGATTTAATGACCATAGATGATACTGTTTAAGTATCAATAAAACACTGATGACAAAAAAGAAAATACTCTCAAGTGCCTATAGCATAAACCTTAATCTGTTGCAGATTATTTTAGTTGGGACTTTGTTAGGCTAAAATACCTTGTGTTGCTGACTCCATCTACATCAGTACATTGCTTAGTTTCCATGTCAGACTCCAGCCTGCTTCTCCAAACTGGGGGTGTGCCAACTGACATACTAACATCTACTGTATATAATACACTGACTACGGATAAACACCTCATACAGCCCCACATTCTCTGTTTATAGTATCACATGAATTATGTAAAAAGCTTTTTTGTTCCTCAGTGGAAGCTTCAGGTGTTCACATTAACATTCCTGTCCACTGTATCTGTAGATTTCTTATTTTTACAGTTTAAATAAGTACATTCAATAAAATATAAATCCAAAGTACACTACATGTACTGTAGCTCAGTGATACTCAACTTGTGGTCTGTGGTCCAAAATCTAGTCCTCGAAAGGATGTTGGGTGACCCCTCCCAAACATTTTCCATTTGTTTTTAGTATACATAAGGTGACAGAGTGCATAACACAGCATCAAAATAGAGCTTAGAGGTGGGTGGAGATCCTCGCACCACCCTACAGAGGTCCTAGCTAAACCCCTAATGTCCTAAAATTCTAGAAATTTACTAAGGTCTTAGAAATGTCCTAAAATCCTAGAGATATCTTAAAATCCTGGAAATGTCCTGAAACCTTGAGAGTTGTTGTAAAATCCGAGAAATGTCCTAAAATCCTAGAGATATCTTAAAACCCTAGAAATGCTCTGAAATCCTATACATCTTAAAATCCTAGAAATGACACAAAATCCTAGAAATCACAAAAACGTGCTTAAATACTAGAAACATCCTAAAATCCTGGTAACGTGCTGAAAACCTTGAGATGCCCTAAAATCCGAGAAATGTCCTAAAATCTGAGAAACATCCTGAATTCCTAGAAACATCCCTAAAATACTACAAAATTCTTAAAACCGTAGAAATGTCTGAAAATCCCTGAAATGTTCTTCAATTCTAGAAATGTCCAAAAATAAGAGAAATGTTCTAGAATGTGAAAAAACACCAATCCAAGAAACATGTATGGGACTGGCTCCTGGCCTCCTGTCATTTTGCAAAGGTGGCCCTTAAGCACAGCAAGCTGAGAATCCCTGCTGTAGCCTATCTCATGTATACTTAGTATAATTTATTCAAGCACCGTCTGCACTGTTGTATTATTGTTTACTTTTTTTTTTATATATAGGCTATATATTTAGTATGTATGTACATAGCAGTTAAGTGTTTGTTGTCCTTGTCTTTGGCTGTGTGTCTACTGAGAGTCAAATACCTTGTTTGTGGTCAACGAAGCTGATTCTATGATTCTCTCTCTTCTCGATGTAATATCAATAATAAATATTCTTGTTTTCTCTGCGTCAGGTCAAAGCTACAATTTATTTTTATCAAATACACAACAAACGTATTTGTCCACACAGATAATCGATTTTTGTGATTTCAATCACCGGCAGACAAAGTTAAAACGCCTCCTCTCTCCTGATAAAAAACGATCCAACAGGGAATAAAAAGGTATGAATGTCTGACCTGAGAGCCGCGGAGGAGGCAGCAGCGGTGGGTCGAAGCGGCCGTTAAGCTGCAGAGGAGCTCCGGAGGTTTTTACCGGCAGATCGGAGGAGGTGAAGCGTTTAGGAGGATTGACAGATGTTCGTCCGTCTGCTGACGCTCCTGCCGCCGCTCCTGCTCGGCAACAAGTGGGACTTTTTCGGCTGCTCTCGTCCCTGACTCATCGATCAGCTGTGTGTGACGCCGAGCATCCAGCCCTCTGATTGGCTGCCGAGAACTGCCAAACACCGCCCATCTGCGCGGCTCCGTCATCTTCTGGAAACGCTCCCATTCTGTTCTCTCTCTCTCTCTCTCTCTCTCTCTCTCTCTCTCTCTCTCTCTCACACACACACACACACACACACATACAGTCACTTATTAAGAAGAAGGAAATTGTGGCCAGTTCCAAGTAAAAAACAAAAATATACAACTGAGATACTGCATTAAAATAGAAATACCACTACCGATAATTGTAAACAGATACACAACTTCCTGTAAACCTTTACTCCACAGAGGGATTCTGAACAGGCTACCAGGGACACATACATGAAGGGGTCCAAAGTGCCAGGGGCTCCTGGACTTCATCTGCTGAATTAAAAATGTTACATAAACAGAGAGAGAGAGCAAGAGAGAGAAAGAGAGAGAGAAATACAGACACACAAACTAACTACAAAGAGACATAAACTACAACTACAAAAAAGAAAGACACAAAATTACTAAAGAGACAAAAACACCTACAAGGATACATAAAATTACTACAAAGCTACATAAAACAACCACAAATGAGACACAAAATTACATCAAGGAGACAAAATAACTAGAAAAACAGGTAAAACTACATGGAGACACAAAACAAATAAAAAATACACAAAATTACCAAAGACACAAGACAACCAACAAAGAGTCACAAAAATATGCCAAAGAGACAAAAAAAAAAACAACAACAAACAAACAAAAAAATGACAACAAAAGACTTTACAGAATACAAAATGACAAAAATGACACTGGAGTCTGACTTGGAGGAAAGCAACCCAATGGCTTCACGTTCCCGTTGGAAATCACTATTTGACATTACGGTAAAGCAGTGAAAATATTCTCAATATAGTGAACACTTCAGCTGATCATTATGTGTTTATGTGGGACTGTTATTTTGGGTGGCTGAAATACTTTTATCTGCTGTCCTTGTCCACAGCAGAAAAGAGCTCTGTTTTACCTCTGACTCCAACCTGTTTGTCATTTTGCTGACTGATATCTACTGAAAAAAATATACAATTTATGGATAAGTATCTCATACAACCCTACTTCAAAACTTCTGAATTATCCCTTTAAATCAGCTGAAAATCCTCCTTTTTTTTCTTTTCGTTGCGAGTCCAAAAACACACACACACAGGGACCACAGACACAGCTGACCTGTGGTCTGTACCTGCTGTCATTGTTTGAAGGGGCCCATCCGCCACTGTTTACAGTCAAAGCTGCAGAGTTGCAGCCCGCAGAGCCGCTGCTGCTGCTGCTGCTCACTGACTTCCACTGACTCGACGGAAGTGCTAAAAATACGAGCGTGCTACCTGCCACTGTGATGCAACAGAGTTTCTTCAGGGTTTCCACTGAGCAGCAGCTCATCAGGCGGCATGTGGGAACTGTATCAGACCTGAAATCAGATAGATAATGCAAACTTATCAGTTTCTGTCTGTTACAAAGCCAAATGCGTAACTGCAGAAAATGGTAAGATGCTCAGAGAGCTGATTGTAAACAATGGATTTAATATAAGTCTTGCAGTGTGGCTATAGAAAAACTGACTTAGATACTTTTAATGAGACATGGACACCTTTCTTACATTTAATTAATAGTGAGTGTGTTTATGCCTGTGATTAGGCAAAGACTGGTGCTACCACTATCACTTCAGGGTAGCTTGTATCTTATACAGCTTCAGTAAAATAGTTCATAATAGGAAGACAGAATAGGATGATTACTGTTTTGCAGCTGATTTCTAATTTATTAAGAAATTATATTTATGGGATATTTGGTTTTTAATGTTTATATGTAAGCATATGTGTACAAGTAGATTTTTTTTCATTGAGATCAATTTTTTAAATTGTCATTTGGTTTATTTTTTATGTATTTATCAGTTATTTATATATTTGTCATTTTAATTTATTTTTTTTTTAAATTTTCTTTTGTCTTTTTTCTTTGTTTTTTTGTCTTTATCTATAATTTGTCAGTATTTATTAATTTCCATATTTTTGTTTGCTTTTGCTTTTTATTTTTTTGTAATGAAAAAATATTGTTTGTATTTTACTTAAATATTTGTATTTTTAAAAATTTTCCTAACTATAAATATTTGCTATTTATATTTGACAATACTATGAATGTTAGTTCTGTTTATTCAAAATGAACAAAAAGTCAATAAACGTAATTTAAAATAAATAATTAAAAATAGGTCTGTTGACTGTGAAGGATGGCTTTCAATTTTCACTGAAACATGTGACACAGCGGTGGGGGGGGGGGAACACTTTTTATGCACTTGTCAGTTTTGAGATTTTGGATTATTTTAACATGTCCTCTTTCAGATTAGTGGAAAGAAAACATCCAAAATACGCATTAAGGTTTATTTTTTAGTTCAGATGTCTGTTCCAGAAATATATGCAAAAAGCACATATTTAATGACATAATGCATATTTTGCATATTCAAACATAAAATTTTTAGAAAACTTGTAAAACAAGAAAACAGTTGTCTTAATGCAAGTAATCAACTTGGGAAGGTTCATGGAGATATCTGTTCAACAAAATCTTTTCTTTTTTTAAAAAAAATTGTGGAATTTTTCAATACATATCTTTAAGAGGTCATTTTTTCAAAATCAGGTTTTTTTTTCCTTACACTCCCAGTCCGATATTTCCATATGAGTAGTAACCAAACTTTAGGTTTATTCAAGTCTATATGCTGAGGATTTTTACAGGGGAGTTAGTTTATATAATCAGTGTTTTCTGACTTATGAAAAGATAAAGAGATCTCCCCTGTAAAGACCTTTGAACATTTCAATATCATGCAATAATCCACATTGCAAAGTTGGATTACTGCATGCAGAAAATGAAAATATCCTACAAATTTTTTAAACCCATATTCATGTTGCTAAATGTAATCATAAAGTCTCAAGTTTGTTTATTAAGACCAGTTACTAAAAATGTAGATTTCTAAAGGAAGAGGCAAGTTAGGGTGGAGTAGAAATCAGACACTGCGCATTAGTTTTGCAAAATCTGTATTTGAAAAAAAAAAAAAAAAAAAAGCAAAGTGAAGTCTATTTTTTTTACAATACCAGTGAGATTTACAAAAACAAAATGATGCAGGAATGGTTGTCAAGACCTGATGTTTGTCAAAACATGTCAAAACTGCAACAAAATCAGCGAGTCAGTGAGAATCAGAACAGTCCGTCACATATTTGATAGCACAGGCTGGTTTGTCAGTAGTGGTCAATGAGCCTCAGTAAAGTCCTGCAAGAAGCAAGAGCACTCACTCAACCCAACAATCCCCCAAAAAATGTTTGTCAAGACGTTGTTGTTGAAGGCACTAAACCCTGAGCTGCTGCACAGAGCTGCTCATTGGCTATGAATAAAGAAATCAACAGAAAGCTTTTGGAAGCTCTGGAAACTGAGGTGAGAGGAACGACAATTTTGAGGCAAAACGGAGGAGGATGTTAGTGATGAAATAAAGGATCAATGTTTTAACACAGGTGCTACATATGAAATGCACAAATGTAACATATTCCTAGTTTGCAGAAACGTACAATGCCAACACATATTCTGGTGATTCGGATGGCAAAATGAAATTTCGCTCTAGAAGCAAAATACTTCATTCTTGTGACAGTCTTTTCCAAAAAAGAATTATCTGTATGTGAACTTTTTTTCTTAGAATTATGACTTCTTAATTCACAATATCTCGCATTATTTTTTCCTGCGACTGGCCTTAATATTCTGTCAAATTTTTATAAATCCCAACATTAAGCCCTATTCGCACGGGATTAAAGTGTACCATTAAAAAACGATTTTTTTAGGTGGCTAAAGTATGTTTTGAAATGGCCCCGTCCACAGCAGGACATCGCTTAGCTTCCATGCCGGTGGGACTGTACTTTATTTATCAGAGGAGGAGGGTGGAAAGGGTGTGACTCTTTCATTTAAAATAAATATAAAATACTACATATTCCAGTTGAATGTGTCTACCTAAACCAAAATTAAACACACAAGTCACTTCTCAGTGCTTTTTTTAAAATGCCTTACCCATTTTGCAGCATTCCTTCCCTCCCTCATAAATGACAAACAATCGCTATCACTAACTACTGAGGGAGGCCAGCGCGGCGACTAGGAGCATACGCAGAACACCGAGTCCAGTTAAAGTCTGACTGAGGTGTTTTCTATGACGGAATAGCTCAGCTTCCAATCGCATCATCTGTGTGTGTTAGTACTATTTCTAGAAATCATGGTGATGCCGATTTGAACACGACTTATATTCCATGAACCATATCTTTGCTTAAATATAGCAGGTATTTGCACTGGAATTTGTACTTTACAAATAATGGACATGGCTGATTCACATGGGATTAAAATCAAAAACATCCTCTGCAATTATTACTAATTAGCGGAGGTCGCCAGCTAATATTTGTCCCGTGTGAACAAGATTTTAGTCAGTCAACTTCACTGTTCCACCAGATTCCTCCAGATTCAATTTGCCAACATTTAGCAAGAAGAAAGTTTCCATTTTCAGTATTAAGTCTATTTTTGTGTGAATCACAAAGACGTGTTTATCTCAGAACGATTCAGAAGATTCCAGCTGGATCAATACTGTAATTTGAGATTCTGGCTGGAATATGAATATATATCACAGCCCAAACTGAATTACCTCGACTCCACCTGATTGTCATTCAGCTCAGCCGTCACGTCTATGATTTCAAACATAAAATATCATCACATATTTCTGAATCTGACATTATCAGGAAAAAAAAAAAGGAAAATAAAATTAAAATAAAAAAAGAAAACAAAAAAAAGAAAAGAAAGAAAAGACAGAAACATGAGCTGAAATTTTACTGTCTGGTAAGCAATCAGGGAGGCGAAGTATGAAAATAACTAACCAGAAGTTTCTTATGAGTGAAAGTTTTTGGGTTTAAGATTAACCCAAGTTCAGTCTTCAGTGTCTCAAAGCTGCTGCACGCAATCGTGATGTTTTTAGGAGGTGGGCGCTAACATAGACTCACTGTATTTTGGGACATCACAGTGGTGTCCACACCTGACCTTAAGTAATACTTTAAGTTCACAGTTACCAACGCGCGCCATTTCTGCAACGAACATGGTGAGTGGAAAGGATATTGTGGCATGAAACTCCAGGGAGGGGAGAGCCTGTGTTGGTAAAAGACTGTTTCCAGGGTGATTTTAATCACAATAAATACAATAAATACTAACAAAAAATCTGAAATGGTCATACAGCATTTTAGGTCTCTCTTTTTCTAAAGTTATTCCATGTTATATTCTAAATTTCACAAGTTTAGACGTTATGTAACACTGCCAGACATGACAGACTGCTGTCAAAAGATGGATAATAACGACCTATAAGAGTTTTAAAATAACAATTTTACTGTATTGAATGACATTTGTCTAAAAAAGCTTTTAGAGCATTGGAAATGCCTGGTTACCATGAGTTGGTCTATTTATCTTATTCTGTTTTTAGTTTTTTTTTTTTTTAAATCAATTTTAATACATACATATCTTTTTTTAATGGCCTATTTTTAGTATTATTATTTTATTTAATTGTTACATTTTTGATCAGTTCTGACTCATATCTTTGTGCCTTTTATTGTTTTATTCTTTATCTTAATTATTATTTCATAAGTTTTTAGCTTTAATGGATTTGTTTCTATGGTCAGTTTACATCTTTGTTGTGTAACTACAACTTGTATCTCGTACTTTGTGCAGCACGTTGTGCCCTGGAATGAAATGTGTGTTATAAATAAAGTTTTGCTTGATTAAAAACGCAACATTTGGAATACACTGAGTGTAGTCCTGACACTGTCTCCTAAGTTTTTATGATTTCTCCTTAATAAACGGTCTAAAAAGCTGCACATCAAACATCTGTTTTTTTGTGTAGCACTCTGACACCTTTTACCAGCATTTAAATTCTGAGACATGAGAAAATTACTTTAATTTCTTTCAAAAACATGGGAAAACGTAGTGAGCAACTTGGCAAGAAATTGAACTGAAAAAAAATAGTAAAAGGTGACAAAGAAATAATCTGAAATTTAGCTTTCGGAGGAGGAGGTGTTATTAGATATATTATAAAAATGAGGAAAATATTTTTTAAATTTTTTAAAAAAAAATTAAAAAATTAAAACTTTTATTTCTTTTTTCCTTTTTGCTAATTTTCAGGTAATTTCTTTAAACTTTTTAATAACATTTTGGCAATTTTTTCTGTCAATTTCTTAAGTTGCTTGCCGCGGTCTTCCCAAAGATATCAAGCCAATTTGCTCAGGTTTCAAAGGGTTAAAGCAGCAAAGCAAAATTACCACAGCAAGTGTTCCAAAATACAGTGAGTCCACGTTACATTTGCTCCCCTAACACCGGTTTGAAAACAGCAGGAGGGCGATGTTTATTTTGTACATGAGTCCAACTAAACATGACTAAACATTTTTTTTATAACTTCCAAGAAGTGTAGCTACAAAACATCAATGATCAGTAACAGCGACTTTAGTTCATGGTCACGTCATTCTCTCCAAATCATTGCTCGCTGTGCTTTGCAGTTATTATCAACAATATTAGAAAATTAGCATGGAGTACTTCCTGCTCATATCCTACTCTTGGTACAAGGCCTCACAGGCAATGGTTTTTCCATTTGAGTACAGTGCATCTCTACAGCTGCAGTATGTAATTGTATGTGTAAAATGTAGTGTCTTTAATACAGCAAAACTATATCAAAACACCTGTTTGCAAACTCCCTCACAACTTGGGCAGTGTAATCCAAGTCTCGTTTAGGCCTTTTTAATTTCAAAACACTAAAAAAAACAAACTTAGCATTAGAGTCTGGCTTTCAAGACAGCACACGTGTTCCACTGTCAGTTTTAAATGGTATGATTTTTGTGAAAATTCATGTAATTGGAGGGCATTAATCACATAACTGGATAAACAGGACTTTGATTACGCTGCACCAGTTGTGAAAGAAGTTTTCAACACATGTTTTGATATTGTTTTGCTATTGTTTAATATGGTCCCCAATAAATCAATAAATCAATATGTTTTCCCTTTGCCATGGAGGCATGTGAGAAAAACTAAATTTCTTCACAAACTCAAGGTAACCTGGTATGACTGATTGATATAAAAGTGGTTGTTTTGTATGTTAAGTATTCCATCTCTTGTAATGACATCTTTGGAAAAGAAAAAGAGAACATGTAAAAAAAAAAAAAAAAAAAAAAAAAAAAGACTTTTTGATTTTTTTTGCTTCATCAGGATTTTATACCCATTCAGTTTTAAGGGGGTGTCTTGTATGCTGTCTTTTCATAGTTCTGTAAAACAAGTCAGTACGTCCTATCTGGTCTTGTCAGAAAATAAAAGAAATTATAAAATGTCTAGTGTCTATTATCTGTGCGCTGGAATCAACCGGGAGTGCAGCTTCTATCTCTCATCGACAGTGCTTCAAAAATCATCACATCTCTCTCTAAAATAAACCTTGAAACAAATCATAATAATAATTATAATAAAACAATCACAAAATAGAGATAGCAAAACATCAAAACTGATATATCTCTCTATGTTCATTGTACTTACACAGGAAAATAAGGAGGAATTAAAAAAAACAACTCCAGTGTTTACCTTTTGACTTAGTGTGTGTTTGCTTGTTTACAACAGGAAGTTAGTATTTATAGGGCTACAAAATAAAAGTCTGTCTGACTCACATCTGAGTCAAAAGATTTCCTCCCTCAGTAGTAAGTTCTGGGTGTGATGAGGATAGTGTTTGAGTCCGCGAGAGAAATCTGTAGTGACAAAATTCTGCTTCCAGATCATCAAAGAGTGATATTAGAACATCGCTCTGTGTTTCTCTAAAGTCAGCCAATGGGCTCACGGCTCCTTCAAAGCATCCGACTGGTGTGCAAAACTCCACCGTCACACTTAAAATCCAGGAAAGGTCCCATTGTAAAAATAAAACAGCCACAATCGTTCCAGGTCCGAAATTAAAAGAGAATGTTTAAATGAAATTGGCTAAAATCACGCGACAGGCAAGTTGTGGCTTCTCTGCTCTCACACATGCCATGAAACACTGTATTTAACAGTGCTGCCAACATAGGCTTGCTTACTTACACACACACACACACACACACACACACGCACACACGCACACACGCACACACCATCTTATTGCCTCTCATTAAAGGAATACAACCCCAGTTCAGTGATTCACATATGAAAAAAATAAAGAATACTCCTGCACATCCAGTTTACACTCTGCAGCTCACAGATCTGACAGTTTTGCCCGACCCCTCATCCGTGACCTCTGACCACTGTGGGCCGCCCCTCTGTGTGCAGGAGTATTCTGTTCCACCTGAACCTGCACATGCTGCGCTCCATGGTCTGGAGGTCCTGGTGTCACATGTCTCATCTCATCCTGTTCTGCCGCATCAGGGGGACGATGCAGGACGGCGGGCCCGCCTTCGTCAGGAAGGGGTGTTTAAGAAGCTCGCTGGCTGAGGCCCTCTGAGCCGGGTCTCGAACCAACATCCTGTCCAGGAAGCCCTTCAGCAGCGGGGAGACCTGGGAGGGGAAGAGAAGAGAGAGTGTGAAAATGTTTCCATTCAAATCGCGTGAAATACCAACCTCATATGAGCATACAAGCTTTGTTGCAATAAATGGGATTTTTTTTTAAATTGACGTGATGCCATTTGGTGCATTTAACCTTCGTAATTTTAATTTGCTTAATTGGAGGGTTAATGGAAACCTGCCTAGTGTGCATGTGGTAATCCATTGCCTTGATTCCCATCATGCAGAGTTTGAAAAACTGTTTCAGCCATGCATTTGTGTCACAGCTGTCAACAGCTTTGTGTCAACGCAGTGTGGGCAGTTTGAGGACATGACTGGTGTTTGGCTTCCCTCCTTGCTGCCTAAAGCTCCCGTCATCTAGCGGACTTTTTGCAGGACACAACACCAGTGGATGAGTGTGAAACTCCAGGCGCTGGTAGACCAGAAGGAAGTTAAAATTAACATTACCTTTTGTTCAAGTCCACTCAGTCAACTCGATGCTTTCTGCTGAGGTGATGAAGTTTTGACGTTGTGCTGTACAGGTTAGCTAGTTGGTATTACAAAAGACACACTGTACGGAGATTTTTCTTTTTCCAGCTCAAAATGATCCCAAAATTTGGACACTGTCTGTCATGGACAGCCCTACATGCAATGTCAAAACAAAAAACAATTCATAAAATCTAACTTCCCATGTCTGCACATTTTTAAGACTTTTGAAAGATTGAGTTAAAATATTTTAATAATTATAAAGACCCATATCTTCGATTAATCAATTCAAGACCTTATAAGGCTTATTTTGGGATCCACAGGAACCCTGGTGCAAAATGAGCATATGCAAACATCAAGTATAAACGGTCACAAATATGATACATCACGCACACTCCCCCACCTGTCCAGACCATTCCATGAGGTGAGGTGTGTTTTTGTATCTGCACGGTTCCAGACAACACTTTCATTATATTAGAGCAGTTCTTTATATGTATAACTTTAAACCTGCCAGTTGTCTTTTCTGTTGCTCTTGCAGAAGCAAAGTATTTCTGTTATAATTCAAACCACTTTTTGCACATCTGATTTTTTTGTTTTAGCTGAGGGAAACCACAACACCAAAGGGACAAGCCCAGATGTGTGTTTGATGTTGTGATGACATCCCTGATATCTGCAACCGCTGCTTCACATAAAGTGATCTGTCAAACTTTGTTTTTGACTTTGTACCTTATGCAGGTTCTTCAGTTTGGGAGGCAGGTTGTCTCGGATCATTTTCATGGCTTTGAGCGGCGGCTCGTTGAAGTACGGCGGTTCACCGTCCACCATCTCTATGACCATGATACCCAGAGACCAGATGTCCACCTGGACAGAGAGCCAAAAAGAAAGTAGAAGAAATGAGCTAAAAAGTTAGGATGCCGTGGAAAATGTAAAAACAGAATGCAATTATTTGCAAATCCTTTTCAACGTATTAAATACAGCACAGAGACAAGAAATTTAATGATCAAACTGACAAACTTGATTACTTTTTGTACTTTTTTGATTACTCATTCTGAATTTGATTCCCGCACCATGTTCCAAAAAAGTTGGGACAGGACATCACCTTTGTACCTCTGTACAACCTAAGCTAAAGAGGTTACTTAAGTCACTAAACTATAATAATTGATCAAAGCATTAAAATTGTGTAATTACAAAAAATATAATATCTACCCACATTTTTTCTTTTTTATGAGACTTTACAAGTAGGGATGTAACGATTCACTCAGCCCACGATTCGACAAGATTCACAATATTGGGTTCACAATCCGATTTTCTCACGATTTTTTTTTTAAATACAAAATGAGATTACAGAAAAATTATGGAAACATTATACAAAATACTGCATTTTCTCTTCTTTTCTATATCAAATTAAACAATCCCTTTCTATTTCTGAGGTAGGGTATAAATGCAAAACACAAACTATGAATGCATTTCTGGACATTCACAATGTCCCCTGCTGTTAAAAAAAGCTTTCACTGGGACAGAGGTGGCTGCTGTGAAAGGTTTGCTTTTTCTAAAAGGGGAAAGCAGAGGGGGCAAGTTTGAAGAACTAAGTTGGCCATTTCTCTCTCACGGGTGATAAGTTGGGCTCTCTCTTTGGCTCTTCTACTTGTTTGGGTGAGCGGGGTTTCAAATGCGCTTGGTATGGCCGTGTAGTTCTTCAGGAGTAACGTGTGAAGGCGGGGGCTGACCGGAGCTCCTCACTATGATGCCAGCTCACATGCTGCATCACGTTAGTTCTACTGTTTGTGTAGTTCAACACTCTCTTGCAATATTTGCAGACTGTTTTTGTCTTTTCTGTTATCTTTTCGCCTTTATTTCTTTCTGCATGAGGAAGCTCAAATGCCGCAACACTTCCGATATGAAACTGGAGGGGGCATCTTTTATTTCAATGTCACCTGTCGTGGAGCCCTGGATTTGTCTTATCTATGTTGGCTGCTGTTCAAAAAGAGTATTGCGGTTCATTTTTCACTTCACAATTTGAATCTCACATACTTTTTATCGATTTCACGGTCTCACGGTGCATCGTTACATCCTTATTTACAAGATAAAAACACAAAACCTATTGATCCACAGATTTCTAAATGTAGAAACATAAAGCAGATATTTCTTACCACTCCATACGTTATTTGAACTATTTACATTATTTAGTTTTTGAGATATGCTCATTTTCATGAGCAGAGTGAAAAGCCACTGTGCATTTACAAGTGGTTGTGCACCACATGTATTGTAGCACAATGACATCATTACAAGCTAACAACCTGATGACACAGAAGACAGAGGCTTTCCTTTTCTGCTGCAAAAAAATGAATGCTTTAGCTATTAGGGCTCTTATTTTAAATAAATTTAAACAAGATCATGCAAACAACGATCCCCCACAGCTGCCAGTGGGATGCATGTTTTTAAAGGTTTCAACTGTTGGACAATTTACCCACACAGTTCTTCACAAAGTGGTAAACCTTAAACAATCCTTGCTTGTTAATAATTTTATCTTTGAGGATGTCCCCTTTATACCCCATCATAATACCTTAATCTGTTAGCAATTAACCAGTCTTTTGTTGCTCCAATTCCAACTTTTTTTGTACTGTATTCATTTAACATAGGTCAAAAAAACATATGCTGATCATTGCGTTTCGGTTTGTTTTTTTTAAAACAGCGTCCCAATTTTTTTTAGAATCGCAGTTGTAGATGTTCACATGACAAATAACACTAATTTCCCAAGGGAAGTGTGAGTGTCACCTCTGGTCCATAAGGCAGTCTGGAAATGAGCTCTGGTGCCATCCAGTATGGCGTTCCCACCAGAGACTTCCTTCTTTGCACTTCTTTAGACACCTGGGCACAGAAACCAAAGTCTGACAGCTTTACCTGGAGATAGATAGATAGGAGACAGACAAAGAGACAGATGAGAAGAAGAAACAGTGACCAAAAGTGACAAATACTTTGTCACAGTTCTGCATGTGAGGTTAACTCTTTGTGACCTATATTTCTTGTGTTGTGTTTAGGTGCCTTTCACAAGCTATTTCAGCCTTTGAAACCTGAGCAAATTGGTTTTGATTTCTTTAAAAAAAACCTACGGAAAAAAGTTTTAAGAAATTAATACAAGTTGACAAAAAATGACCCATGAATCAGTTTTTAAAAAGGGGGGGGGGGGGGGGGGGGGGGGGTTATTAAAAAAAAAAAATCATTAGTATATTATTTTCTTGTCTGTCTTTGTTTTCTACTTTCTTTGTTTTTGTTTCACTTATTTTGAGGTGTTATTCTCGTTAATGTTTTTAATTAATCTTTCTCATTTTTGGACCATATTTTGTTAAGGTGCCCATTGCCTTCTCCCTATTTATTTTGTTTTCTATAAATCAAAGCAATTTGCTCAGGTTTCAAAAGGTTAAAAGACATACAGTAACTCTGCATTCTCCTTTTTTTTCTTGTTATGTTTCTTGTGTAGAGAAAAATTGTGTTGCATGTTCTGTGTCATCTAATCAGCTTTTGTGATCAGCATTCTTAAAGATCTCTGATTTGACTGTGTATAGTGAATATTGGCTGATAATCAGTGGCTGATAAACCCGTGCACCCTTTATAAAGATCATTATATTGACCAAAATAATCAGACTGAATCATTTTTGTCTGTGCAGTTTTTATAGTCATCACACTATCAGAGTGACACTGATTGTCCTGTGACAAACCCATGAGCTGAGTACAAGCAACATGATGAGGATCCTGCAGGTGATTTTTTTTCTGCCTAACAGAGCACAACACTGCAGAAGAAGCACTTCAGCGTCACTGCGGAGGCCTGCTCGGCCATGCATACTGCTGCAGCCACAGCTCATAAAGACACCAAACCACAAACACTCATCAGCTGTCTTCAAAGACGCTTTGCCTTTACACAGTAGCTCATCTTAGCATTACATGTGTGACCTGCACATATACTTTGCAAAAATAAGACCCAGGCCAACAGATTTACTCGTTCATATAAAAGCAAGTAACTTAACAAACAAAATGTAAATTAATTAAGCTTATTCTCAGCAGAAATCACTCACAATATCAATAATGTTGATTAAAAAGAGGGTAAAACTCAACAGGGACTCAAAGGGAATAATGTTTTCCCTACTCACAGAAGAGTCTGTTCTTGTTTGTATTTCTGTTGGGACATTGTTCTGTCCCTTTTGTTTTCTGTTCTGAATACATACATACATCTGCAATAATAACTGAAGGTAGTACAGTACATGGGGAGGTTTTAAGTTACTTTACTTCTCTGGACAAATGGTGAAAATAGTTACTCTGAATGTTAACGGGATTCTTAAACCGGCTAAGAGGACCAAAATTTTAACTAAATTACAGAGAGAAAAAATAGATATAGCTTTTCTACAAGAGACGCATCTCACAGAAATAGAACACATAACAAACTTAAAAGGAAAGGTTTTAAGCATGTGTTCTCATCCTCGAATAGATCAAAACACAACAGAGGTGTGGCCATTTTGATTTCAGGGAATATTGTTTATGAACATTTAACACAAATAACAAACAAGGAAGGCACTTTTATTCTGATTAAGGGCAAGATTAATGGTGTTTTAATAACTCTGTATAATGTATATGCACCACCAGGGTCAGGGTGGGAACTCTATCAACAAATATTTGACAAAATAATGATGCATCAGAGGGAATAACAATTTGTGGAGGAGACTTCAATTTAACTTTAAACCCAAACATGGACTCCTCTGGTACAAGAATGCACAAACCCAATAATGCTGCTAAAAAAATCCGCACTTTAATGGCAGAGTTAGATATAGTTGATATATGGAGAGAAAATTATTTGTTAACTAAGGATTATACTTACTTCTCCTCCCCACATTCGACATACTCAAGAATCGACTATTTCCTGATGTTTTAAGAAGGATAAACAGTGGGTGGAAAAATGTCAAATAGGATGTATGGATGTATCAGACCACTGCCCAGTTTATTTGTCAATAAACATAGGAACTAGACATAAAGAAACACTCTGGAAACTGAACTCTGGTATCTTAAATAAAGACACGGTAGAACATTTAACAAACGAAATAAAGGAATACCTAAAATTTAATGATAACGGAGAGGTGTCACCGACTGTGCTTTGGGACGCATGCAAGGTAGTAATGAGGCAAATTAATCGCTATGACATCCTTGCTTAAGAAACGCAGGAAGGAAAAATAAAACTGGATAAACTTCATAACGAACTAGAAATATTAGAACAACACATAAAAATTCATTAAACTCGAATATAAAAATAGAGATGAAAATTTTAAAAAATGAAATAGACGAGATATATGCACAAGAAATCCAGAAAAAATTAATGTACACCAAACAAAAACACTATGAAGGAGGCAGTAAACATGCTCGACTCCTTGCCTTTAAATTGCGAAAACAACAAGCGGACAATACTGTTTACTCCATAAAAGACCCAGTGACTAAACAAACTTATCATGACATTGATAATATTAAAAATTGTTTTAAAAATTTTTATGAAAAACTTTACACCCAACCACAGGTAGATAATGACACAAAAATGGAAGATTTTCTGAAATCATTGAATCTACCAGCCTTTCTGAAACTCAAAATAATACATTAACGTCAGCGATAACAACAGAAGAAGTCAAAAACGCCATAGCAAGACTGAAAACAAATAAATCCCCAGGTCCTGATGGATACACAGCACAATGGTACAAAACTCTAAGAGATGTATTGACGCCTATCTTAGTGAAAACATTTAATTGGGTTTTGCAGACAAAAGAGACTCCAACTTCCTGGAGGGAAGCAACAATATCGGTTATTCCAAAACCAGGAAAGGATAAATCAGAATGCACTAATTACAGGCCAATTAGTGTACTAAACCTAGACTACAAGATGTTCACTTCTATTCCTTGCTAAAAGATTTGACAAGATTCTAACACAGATCATACATTTGGATCAAACAGGGTTCATTCAAAGTAGACAAACCCAAGACAATATAAGACGTACACTACAGATTATTAGACATACTAACCAAAAAAATCTCCAGGCTATGATAGTGAGCTTGGACGCAGAAAAAAGCCTTCGATTCTGTAAGATGGACCTTCCTATTCAAGGCAATGGAAAAATTTGGCTTTAATGAGACAATAATACAAACAATAGAAATACTATACAAAAACCCATCAGCACGGCTGAAGATTAATGGAGAACTCTCAGAATCATTTATACTTGAACGATCAACGAGACAAGGGTGTCCACTGAGTCCTCTTCTCTTTGCTATTTTTATCGAGCCTCTAGCTCAAGGAATAAGACAAAATGAAGCAATTGAGGGGATAAAAAATGGTAGATGACCAGAAACTGGCGTTATTTGCTGACGATGTATTAATATATCTGAGTAATCCAACACGATCCTTACCAGCATTAATGACATGTTTAAATGAATACGGCTCTTTCTCAGGTTATAAATTAAATGTTCAAAAAACACAGATCCTTAGTTTTGATTACAAACCTCCTGCTGATCTCTGTCAGAAATATCAGCTAAACTGGGATGAAAAATCTATAAAATACCTAGGAATTCATATCCCTAAAGATCAGTCAAGATTAGCCGAAATCAATTATAAACCTCTTATTAAGGAAATCAAGGAAGATATTCATAGATGGAGCCTGATACCATATCTAAGCCTCAGCTCACGTATCGAATCCATCAAGATGAACATCCTACCAAGGGTTTTATACCTTTTTCAGTCATTGCCCTTAGAAGCACCAGAAAAACAATTTCAAGAATGGGACAGATTATTTTCTAGGTACATATGGGCTGGGAAAAAACCCAGGATACGTTATAAGATACTCCAACTTTCAAAAGAAAAAGGAGGACTAGCTCTCCCTATTCTAAAAGATTATTACAAGGCAGCCCAACTTAGGCCTTTAATTTGCTGGTGTACACCTAGTTACAAGGCCAGATGGAAAAATATTGAACAAACAATGGGAAAAGGTTTCCCAGTCAGTGCGTTAATTGGGGACCCATCACTACACAAACAACTTATCGATCAAGATAATCCATGGATCACTAATTCATTAAAGCTTCTGAGTGATGTATCAAAACAGTTCAATTTAAAAAAGACGCTCGAAGTCTTGAAATGGTTTGCTTATGACCCACAATTCACACCTAATCAACACGACCATAGATTCAAAGAATGGACCTCCTTAGGGCTTACAACATACTATTCACTAATAAATAAAGGTACGGTTAGAAGTTTCCAAGATCTCAAGGACAAATTTGGTTTACAAAACCAGGACCTATTCAGGTATATACAAATAAGAGATTATATCAGGAAAAAATTATAAAAAATTATGAACCTGAAAATGATACCTACAGGTATTCGTAAAAGCTTATAAAGATGAACCTAATAAGAAGATAATTTCAAAAACTATACACAAGTCTTTAATCTCTTAACAAAGAAAATACATCTAATGTAAAATCAAGATGGGAAACTGAAGGCAACACCATAATTGCTCAGGAGAACTGGAAGGAAATTTTTAAACAACAATGGAAAACAACAAATTCTCCGCTCTGGAGAGAATATGCATGGAAAAATGTCATTCGCTATTTCTATACTCCATATCAAAAGAGAACATTTTCCAATCAGACAGAATGTTGGAGATGTTGTGGAAGCGAAGAGGCGAATCACTATCATATATTCTGGTGTTGCCCTGTTGTGACCCCATTTTGGTTACGGGTACATCAAACTCTAGAGACTGTGTTTTCAACAAAAATAACTTTCTGTTTCAGTTTGTTGTATTTGGTGGATCTACAGGATCTGGATTGGAGGAACAAAGATAAATATCTACTTGAGAATATTACTGGTGGCTTGTAAGAAATCAATAACGAAGAAATGGCTGAAGAGGGAGGCACCTAGTGTAGATGAATGGATTGATACAGTGTACAGCATCTTTGTAATGGAAAGAATCACTTTTAATTTAAGAACACAAAAAGAGGCATTTATTGATAATTGGCAAAAATGGAGTGCATTTGTCTCTACCATAAGACCGGATTTCAGGTAATTTCAATCTGTACTATCAGAATACTTATAAGTACTTATTACTTTATTTTTATTTCTTTTTTCTTGATTTCTCAACTGGAGGTTTTTACCAGTCCCCTTATGTATGCTTATACTTTTTCCTTGATACTTCTATACTCATCTATAGGTCTTCATGTTGATTGTTTGACTGTTTGTCTGTTTACATGTAAAATCAAAAACCAATAAAAAGTAAATGACAAAAAAAAAAGAGGGCAAAACTCAGCCTGCAATGTATGAACAGAGCACAAAGAAATTGCATAATAACAGTTGCGACAACTGTAACAGAAACGTCACATCTGTGATCACAATCTGTGTTTAAATGGTAAAAAAGTGTGTTGGACAGCTCAGCTCAGCAGAGCCACACATCTATGCATTCATCTTTCTCACACAGTCAATGTCTTGTGCAATTTTTGTCCACTTCTGAAACACAAACTCAGAGGGTTTATGCAAATGTTAACAAGTAAAAGTATTAACACCACACTGTAAAAATACTCTACTACAAGTAGAAGTCCTGCATTCAAAACCTTACTTAAGCAAAAGTATGTACTGTTATCAGCAAAATGTACAATGTAAAGTATGAAAATTAGAAATACTCATTGTGCAGTGAAATGTTCCTGACGCCTGACACCAGAATCCCATCAGTTGCTGATACAAGGCACTTGATTTTTAAACATTTACAGGACCGTGTTGTCAGCTGTGCAGGAGCTTGCACAACTTCATAAATGAGAGGAATATGTGCTTATAAATATGAAAATACAGTACTAATATCTGCGGGCAGTGACGCAGCAGTGACGTTGCAACAACGCTGTATGTGTGAAGACCAAAAGCATGAAACCATATATCCATGCATGAAACACGCTGCAGCTCGGCGAGGCTGAAGTCACGCTATTGTACATCAAAAACTATGGAACCTGTCATAGACTACAGGGTATTGCTACCACCTAGTGGTCAAAATAATGTACTCTTTACGCATCAAACTAATCTATATAATACTAGAAAATTAATATGTTAAATGGCTCCTATATACGCACATGTTCAGGTTATAACGGGAAACTGATCCTATGTTTTTATTCTAGAGTGGCAGCAATACGCTTTTGTAAATTTCTTAAAACTTTTTTAAGACTTCCCCTATGTTTTTAAAATAAATAAAACCAATTTGCTCAGGTTTCAAACGATTAAATAGCCTGTGAAAGGCACCTGAACATAGCAAAAGAAAACTAATGTCAATCTAGGTTTCAAAAGGTTAAGGTTGCACTCATTTACTCTTTCATGTCCTGTTGGGTAGCTTAATCTACAAAAATACATCATATTCTATCTGTATGTTTGTAGTGTGGCTGTCCCGTGAGAACCTGGAATCTAGAAACAGTTCAGTTTTCATGGTGTCAGAAAAATAGCTTTGTGTTCAGCTTTGTAATGATGCATTTTCCAGCCGATCCATGACTCATTCATTCCATCCTCCTTCAAGATATTACACAGCAAAGAGTCACTTAGACTCAGGGACCAAAATACTGCAACCTGACTATTTATTAACGATTTTAAACTGGCTAATTTTGTGTTATGGTTTTACTAGTTTTAGGTAACCTGATTTTATGTGTTTTTTAAGTGGAAGTATTGCATTTATTATTTTCATTATTAATGCAATTAACCTTGAAACTTGAGCAAATTAGTTTGATTTCTTTCAAAAAACAACAAGAAAATGACCTGAAAAGTGTGTTCAAAATAAAAATTATTCTGTAGAACATTTTCATGTGATTACTATAATTATAAATATAGATTTTGTACAGTACTTGAGTACATGTACGTAGCTACTTTCCACCACAAATGTTGACTTTGACACAAGAAACCGAGTTCCCTTTTTCCCTGGTCTCACTGTGTGACCATGTTGGTTTCATTTTCTGCAGAAAGCAGGAACTTGCTTGTCAAGTTGCAGGAAGTGATGTGGCACCAGTCTCAGTTGCACAGATGGTTTCAGAGAAGCACTTAGTTCCTTTTTATAACCAAGCTTTTCCATTTATTTTTTTAACAATGGGTGAAGTTCTAACAGCGCCTGCAGTGCTGCTCTGAGTTTGTGCATCCTGTGAGACTAACGTATTTGACATATTAACATTAATGATCACTGCATGATGATGATGCCTACTGGATCAAAAATAGCACAGATCCATTAACAATGTCTATGTCGACAAAGTTGTGCCTCAGCCTTGCGGTAAAAGCAGATATGTGCTGCTACTTATCAGAAAAAAGAACACTTTGATGACTTTATTTCTGTGAAACCACAAGCCGAACACTCGTCTCCTCTCTATTGTGACTCAGCTCACAGAGACATTTTCTGCACTGCTCTTGACATTTTAAAAGGAAGCTTTTTGACAGCTTTAACGGCCTTTTAATGCATTTGAAAACTTTTACTTCCTACCTAAAATTAGGGTTCCGGCAACATTTTCATGGACAACATTTCTGAACTTTTCCACAACTTTTCAAGAACCCATGAAAAAATGTCCATTTTGGAAAAGCATGTTGCTTTGCTGTGTCTGCAGTACTTTCTGGCCTGGTTATGGTACTTTTTTGCACAAACACACCCGCAGGAGAATCTCACTTGACAGAACAAAGGCCACCACTCTACATTCCTCACACATGTAACCTTTCTTCAAGTAAAAGGTTTAGCTGGTATTCATCATAGAGAATGAGCACCATGCGAGTTTCCTTCTGTATCACGCAGCACATAATCTGTTTGAGTTAAATCGCCGTATTTGACATTGCACGTCCTTCAATGTGACTATTGCCTATCGCAATGTCAGTGCTGAAATGATTAATGTCCCTCAGTCAACGCTTATTAGAGCTTCCTTGTGTCAACAGCTGGTTAATTCAAATTCAATGGCTTATGGAGAAGGGGCGGGATTAAATTAGTCTGTACTTCTCACTCCTTTCCCAATATACAAACCAAGCCATCATGTATTTGACCATTTGTTTTCCTTTATGTTTTACCCTTATGTTTTACATCTGTTGTCTGTTAATATGATTTTTTTCATCTGTCTGACTGTTTGCTTCTCTTTCTCTTCCTTTGTAACATGTTTGAAATAAAACAAATCAAATCAAACTTGCAGATAATAAATTTGCCATTATGTTACATTATGTGGAAGGTTATTACCAGAAGATTACTGTAACAATTCATTTTTATTACGCACAAGTAGATCATTACTTTTCCAAAACTTTCAATGATTTTTTGCTAATCTAATTACTTGAATTATGGCTGAAAAACTGTGTTGAAAACTCAACCCCAAAATGGATTCAACCCCAAAATGGATTATGACTGTTATTATTATTATTATTATTATTAGTAGTAGTAGTAGTAGTAGTCGTAGTAGTAGTAGTAGTAGTAGTAGTAGTAGTATCATTGTCATCATCATTATTAGTGGTTATATAAATTATTAATTTGAGTGATTCTTTAGAATTCAGAGTAAAATCATTTCAAAAAATAGAATCAAGTAATAATTAACAACCAAAATCTAATCAGATTAATGTTGTCTAAATAGACAAATTGCGTTCTCGAGAATGGGACGTAGATGTGGACAGAGCAGAGCTGTGGCCTGAGTGGACGCATAAAAAGCAGTGTGAAGTGTGCGGTACATACACGGCCATCATGAGTAAGGAGGATGGAGTCACTCTTGATGTCTCTGTGGATCACACCCTGCGAGTGGAGGACAGACAGCGCCTTCAGGACAGACAGACACACTGTGGCAATCTGCTCCTCGTTCATCCTGCAGACGCAAGGACACACCAGAGAGTTTAGACCTTCCATCACCTCTGTTTCTGCATTAGTATTAGTGCTGTGTTTTCTGGTTCAAGCTTTGAACTTTGTGCCTATGATTCATTAAGATAAAGTCATCTTAAAATGATGCAAGAATCTGAATAACTGCCATGAATCAAAGAATACCTGTTGTGATAAAATCAAAAATGACACTGGCCTCGGTGATCAGTGGAGGAATGTAAGTAATTAAGCAAGTAACTAAGTACACTGACACAAGTTCAATTTTGAGGTACCTGTACCTTACATTAGTATTTCCAATTGTTCATTTTCTGCTTTTACTTCAACACGTTAGCAGGACTTATTGCACTTTTTACAGTGCTACATGTATTTTAGGACTTCATTGACTTTACAGACTTAAATTATCAATACAAAATACTAATTAACTTATAAATCATGACTTTTTATTAGCGCCACTTTTACTAGCTGCAACATCAAGAATTTGAAACATAAGCAAACTGGCCTGATTGTTGGCGACAAGAAGTTTAACAAGAAATGGCCAAAAAAATTGCAAGAAACGTTCCAAGACAATTGCCGGAAAAAAAATAAATGAATAAAAACTCTGATTTTTTTCTGTAACATAAATTTAAATACATATTTGAATACATAAGAAGAAATATAGTTTTCTGGAAATTTCCACTTCTTTTTTGATAATGTCAAATAATCCATCCAAGGTAATTTTATTTAGATCATTTCTTAATATTTTTTTTTATTTTCAATTTGCAGGATATTTCTTGCCAAGTTGCTTTTGGAAGAAATCCAAGCACTTTTCTCAGGTTTCAGGGGTTAAAATGATTGTGAATGCAGCAAAAGAAAACTGATGTTGATCCAGGTGTTAAACGGTTAACGTGATGAACACATTAACACACAAATAACTACAATCCAATAATATCTATGTTTCTGAAATGGGCCATTCTATATAATGAGTACTTTTCCTTTTGATACTTTAAGTATATTTTGATGCTCATACTTACAATAAGAATTTGAATGCTGTATTTAATTTAAGTATTTTCAAACTGTAATTTTGCTACTTTGACTTTTGTAAATGACCCAAGTACTACTTCCTACACCTGTGACGGCGGTGTGGCTGTCTTTATGAAGCACATTAGGCAATGCTGCCGCCCTGTGGTAGAACAGAGTTTTGGCAGGTGAGGGATTTAACCCTGTGGAACCTGGGAAAACTGGATTGTTTTCTTTCAAAAACATGGGAAGAAGACAATGAGCAACTTAAAAAGAAATGACCCAGAAATTACTAATGCTGTATTTGTTAATTTGTTTTCATTGGATTTTGTTAGTTTTTCTTCTTGTTTTTTCACATATCTTTATGTTCATTATTGCCGTTGCTTTCTTACTTTTGTCCAATATCCAATCTAATATCACTGCTTGTTGACGTTGGCCATGTGTATGCACTTAATGGTAAATAAAGGGTTAAAAAATAAATTTGAAAAAAAAAGTTTTTAATTGCTACATTAATGACTTGATACCCATAAACGGTTTCTTACCTGGTGTGGGTCACGATGTCAGTGAGAGCTCCTCCCTCCAAAAACTCCATGACAACCCAGAGCTCATCTCCCACCAGGTAACTGTTGTACATCTCCACCACGTTCTCATGGTGATAGTCCCGCATGATCACCACCTGCAGTTACCATGGAAACAGAAGGATGCACAGAGAGGGTGTAACAACATCACTCATTGGACTCAAAAGGCAGAGAGACTATCACGTATCTGCTGGGTCGAAGCTGCAAGCGATTAACAACTACTAAAACCATCGGACCCACTGAGGCCTGATCACTCAGCAGCAGGTTCAAGAGTCTGAAATGTAAAGTGGCAGCTCCTGTGAGTGTGAACCAGAGCTCTATCACCTGCAAAAAGTCTCATCTGCTGACAGCTATTCTGACATATTCTGTGAGATGTGTCTGACAGGGTTCCTGCAGCTTAAGGCAGGGTAGACTTTATAGACTTTAAGACCAATTTTCTAATAACCAAAATCGAAGAAAGACAATTTAATTTGAACAAATGTTTATTTTAACATAAAACATGACTTTTCTTTGTCCGATGATCTACATCAAATGTTGAAAAAATAAATAAATTTAAAGTGGAACACATAAAAGACAATAAACGTATTATAGTATGATAAAGGTAGGGCAATTTTGCGTTTCTCACTCTGCACGTCCACCACTTAGATTCCCTTAAGGACGAGTTTAAGAAAAAAACTTTATTATTTAACAAAAAATAACAATTATAATAAGTATATTAATTATCATTAATCATTTAAAAATTTTACAGAACAACGCCAAAAAAAATTATTCAGAATTCCTACTTCCTATGTCAGAGCATTTTTCAGACTTTTGAAAGAAAATGTTAAGTCAATGTAACAATTAAGGCCTTATTTTTAGATTAATGAATTCAATGCCTTTTAAGACTTTTTAGGGAACCCTGGTCTGAGCGAGTCACTTATCATTTTGTCATTTTAAAAACAACAGAATGCACAACCAATTACAATTATTTACAAATTATTATATGGTGTTTTTTTTTTCATTTTTCATGGGCAAAAGCAAAAAAGGAAAATGTCACAGCCTCTTCTGTAACCAAACGTGTTAAATGGGCAAATGACATTGATCACAGGCCCCTGAATTTATATCGTTGTCTCAAAAAAACAAAAATCTATATAGTATCATATAGTTATTAAACTTGTGATTTACACCCCTAATAAGTAACGGTATTTACTGTGTAAAACCTTAGTTTTAACTGCTGAACTGCAGGGATATGTTGCTTTTTCAGCATGGTGAGAAAAAACATTGAATCTACACGGTTCCCACACATTTTCAAGGACAAAATTTAAAAACTTTTGTATGAGTTCTCAACGAACCATAATAACATTGTTTTTTTCTTGCTCGACGTTTGAAAAACATATCAGAAACTATTTGCAAACACAGTTTCAGCAGAAAGGCAAAAACAAACCATCACACACAGAAACATATTAGAACTGCATTATGTTGAAAGCCACAGAAGGTAAATTTGCGGTTATTTTATTACATGGAGGGTTATCCACGGAGGATTACCGTTCCATTACACAACAACAAAATCCCATTACTTTTACAAAACATTCAAAGACCTTTTACTAATTTAATGAGTTTTTCAGGCCTGGGAAACCTGATGGTGAAATTCCATGACTTTCCTGTGGGAACCCTGAATCTATATCAGCAAAATTTGATAATGTAGGGAAAGTGTGGAGTGTACTTTTTAGACATGTGAATGTTCAAAACATATATAAATACACAAGACATGGACAGGTATTGTTCTCTTCTGGTTTAAAGTAAACTATTTTGAAAATAAAGGCAGGTCATCTGCAAAAACATTCTTTTTAACCTTGCTTTGATATCCCTTTTCTGCTGTAATAATGCAAATTTACCCATTGTGGGACTAATAAAGGATTATTTTATCAAATCTTATCTCATCACGCATTTACAGAGGTGCTGATTACATGCTTTAGCAGTGAGATCCTAGTTAGTGATGGTGTTGTACTTAACTGCATTATACCAAGAGGTGTTTCTTACATTCTGTACCCCTCATGTGTGTTCATCAGAAAGACAAAATATTAAGGGATTAACGTCAGAGCTGTTGTGCTGTAAGACTTTCTGTCGGATTCACTATACTTTGAGCTGTCAGTGGTACACATTCAGAGTAACTGGTGTAATTTTTAGTGATTTGTGACAGGGCAAACATAAAGTAAAACAGGCCAAGAAGAAGAAAAACATGACTTATCACAGTGGTAAAAACCAGAAGAGTAGTAAAGCACGACTTCTTACCTCGTTGAAGAGGAGTTCTCTGCGCTGTTGTTTCCTCAGGTCCATCTTCTTCACGGCGACCAGTTTGCCGGTGGTCTTCACTGTGGCAATACACACAATCCCCGTGGACCCCTCCCCTATCTTTATGTAGTGGTCCAGGTAGGTCCGTGGATCTCCAGGATCCACCACCATCTGTAGTGCCGCTCTGAACTGCTCGTGGGAGACCCTCTGGGGCTCCCTCTGTGGTGAGCGGCCCTGTGACGGAGCACCTGATGCCGGGGGCCCAGAGGGCACAGGGGGCCGCGGGGCTGGAACGCTGGGGTGAGGGGTGTGAGGGTGCTGGGTGGCCTCAGGGGTCAGACTGGGGTGGGAGGTGTGATGAGGGTGTGGGTGACTTACAGGGGGCTTGGAGCCGGAGGACGCTCGGCTGGAGCCACTAGAAGGGCCGTTTTGAGGGGAGGATTCATGGTGTCGAACCGGCTACAAGAAAGACAGAGAATATAAGTCATTAGGGCCGCTGTCTCTCCTTCTGCGTGGCTGTCAACAGTCTGTCTGTTCTCTGCTCATGCTCCTGTCCCTACCTGTCCTGTGGGGCTGCGTCCGCCCTCACTGTCTGTCCTCGGGTATGTGTTGAATGGCCGTGTGGTCTGTTGGGCAGTTTTCAGGACCCCCTCTGTTACTGGCAGGTTCGGGGTGCGGATGTTGGGCCCAGAGAGAGGCCTCTTGTCTCTGGGAGACTGAGGGCTGCCGTCCCGCACCATATAGCTGGACTTTGGCCTGTGGTCAGTGGTTTGATCCACCTGAAGAGAGGCAGAGATGGAGGAATTATTGGGAAATTTAAAGGTAAAATGGATAAAAAAATAAAGTTGAACAAGCTGACAACAGCTACAGGGATTTTTTTCAGTCAAATTGAAGCATTGCAATAACATTACAATAATTTGTTTGGGTTTTTTTTTAGTATTTTAAACCATTAGTTGCCCTATTGTTACAGACAATTTTTCTACCTGGTCCCGGTCTCGAGGCTCTCTGTCCCTGTGAGGGGGCGGAGGAGGGCCGGAACCTGGTCTGTCCCTGTGGGCTCTGCTAGGCTCTTGGCCCCGGGGCTGCTGCTGGGGCCGACTCTGGACTCCCTCATCCCACTGAGGAGGACGGAGCGCACGCTGACCCTGGCGGGGGTCACCCCCAACCTGGTGGTGGTCGGGTCTGGGTCGGTCTCTGAGAAGCACAGCAAAGGAAAGATCAGTGCAGACAGTTGTGGTTTAACAGCTTATTGGCTGGGTTTGTTTCTGTGCTAATAATAACATTATGATGCATATTATGCAGAGCATAGCGTAAGTGCACAATTATCAAATGCATCAAATCTTATTTTTGTTCAAAATCTGTGTTTTTATGCCATCTAGAGCTGCAGTTGAGCTACTGACCTGTCTGGGTGTGAGTAGTGTCTGTGGTGAGGATCTCCGTTCTCCTGCCCTCCTACTGAGGAGCTCGAGTCCTTGCGAGGCTGGATGGGCGGGCTGCCTCGTCGCAGGGAGTTGGAACGGGTCACAGACATGGTGTCAAACTCATCCAGCAGCCAGGTCAGAGAGCCGTCCACTCCAAGCTTGCTGCCACGAACAATTGTCTGAAGAATTTGAAAAAAAAAGAGGGACAAAGTGGATTCATGTGAAAAAGTGAACAGGATGAGAGAGAGGGCCTCACATACAAAGTTTGTCCTCTCAATCAGCTGCTTTGGTACAACAATCATTTACTTCTTTTAAAAGTGTGGACAACTTTCACTATTTTAGGGTGACAAAGTCCCTCCAGGATTTCACAGGCTGTTTTTGGGATTGCTGTGGCCTAAAATGCCTGATTTTAAGGCTGCTTTTCTTAAAAATTGCGATGTGTGTTGCTATGTTTAAAGGCATTTTTCCCATGAAACTGTGGGGGCAAGTGGAAATTGCAAAAACAGTTGTGATGCTCTTTCTGATTCTGTGCATATTTTTATGACCATTTAGTGTACTTTTTTTTTTTTTTACCACTGATTAGCTGTTGATGCAGTTTGATGCAGCCATGAACGACAGTGCCCATGAGAGGCTCTCCTCCTGCACGGTTAGGACGTGCTAACAACGCATGACCATGACCTACCTTACTAATCATCATATTTTGCCACTTGCACCAAAGCCCCACAGCAGTGGTTAAAATCAGACGCCAAGCTATTATCTCACACATAAACACCTTGACTCATTAAACCTGTCCATAATTGTAAGGTAATGTTAGCCATGGGATGTTAACAGTTAGCCCTGTCACTGTGTGTGTGTGATTCTCATGATAAACACAGAGCGAATGGCTGACCGAATACATACGCTGAACACAGCTCAACAATGTAATTAGATTTTTCCCTTTTTTTTCATAGAAATATCTGAGTGCAGTGTATCTAACAATATGTTGAGCAAGCAATATCAACGCAAATAATTAAACCATTAAAACTATACACATATTATCTAAAATAATTTAAAAAATAATTCAGTAGCAGGTGGGATCCCCCACTTTTTTGATATCCCTTGTTTTAAATATTCTCCTTTAAAGACATCCCAAATAAATGTCTTTTTAAAGGAATAACAGTGTGGTGCTTTATGACTGTTGATTTTATTCATTTAAATTTATTTTACTTGCTTTGTCTTTTTAATCCCCTTATTAATGTTCATTCATTTAATTTTAAATATTTTAAATGATTAATACAATACACATGCACAGGGATTCTTTTAATTATAACCAACCTTATTTGTTATCTTTTTACTTCTTACCAGGTTGATTGTTGGCACATACAGAATAATCTCAGAAAGGGGGAGATAAGGCACACACACGTGCATAAATATTACACACCTTCTTCTTGTGAAGAAGTGAATCTCTATGTTAGTCCTACTGAGTAGGACTAACACAATTCAGTTTTCTGATATGCATAAACTAACAGACATAACTCATGACTTCAGCACATTATTTTTTATTTTTACTTGTGTGTTCTTTTAATGTGCGATCATCCCACCTTGCGTGGCTCTACAGTAGTGATGACGGTCGCGTCGATAAAGGGTTTGGGCCTTTTGGCTGTGTCCTCGATGAGTGACTGCCATTGCCGCGGCAACCCAACAAACTTCTGCTCTTGCTCGTCAAAGTCTGTGTGTACGCGATGCTCAAAGTTGGATGGAGCAGAGATCTGGATACGAGACTTCTTCTTTTTGGTGAACATGATGGCGGCTGTGGCAGCTGCAGCCTATCATCAGACCTGCAGGGAGGAGAATGAGAGGGGGTTTAGAAGGAAAAAGACAAAGGGAAAATGCAAATGTAAAACTTCCAAGAGGCTTATGTAAAATATACCGCACATGCATGCAGACAGGCATAGTCAGCAACTTCACAAAACACTTGATGACTGGAACATTGCAATACATGTGGTCCAAAACAGTGTAAAAAAATACTGATCAACAGTTTTTAACTTTATCTTCAAAAGCAGGCTGGGTCTGGTTTCCTACAATATGCAATAAATAACTAACGAAGGGTAAAAATACTTAAGCCTCGTGTTGTGTGTTGTGTAATACTCAGTAAATGATGACTGACATCACATAAAGTAGCAACCCCAAAAAAACGAAAATCAAGTCCTTATTTACATACAACATAATAAAAATGCTTTGTGCACATTTCCACTGCTTTCTTACCTCCTTGTGTGCATATTAATGTGTTTGTACCTTAAGTGTGTGTGGGTTTTTTTTAAAGCAGTATTCAATTTTATTCTACCTAATTAATTACATTTCTAGGTTCATTATTTTTCATATGTATGTGTGCAGGTATATTTCTATATATTTATTTTTAATTTTTATTTATCTATGTAATTTTATTTATCTATGTGTAATATGCTTTACTTTTTATCAAATGAAATATAAATGTGTTACATGTGCTACTTACATACATATATATATATATATATATATATATATATATATATATATATATACATATATATATATATATATATATATACACACTCACCAGCCACTTTATTAGGCACACCTGTCCAACTGCTCGTGAACGCAAATTTCTAATCAGCCAATCACATGGCAGCAACTCAGTGCATTTAGGCATGTAGACAGTCAGGACGATCTGCTGCAGTTCAAACCGAGCATCAGAATGGGGAAGAAAGGTGATTTAAGTGACTTTGAACGTGGCATGGTTGTTGGTGCCAGACGGGCTGGTCTGAGTATTTCAGAAACTGCTGATCTACTGGGATTTTCAAGCACAACCATCTCTAGGGTTTACAGAGAATGGTCCGAAAAAGAGAAAATATCCAGTAAGCGGCAGTTCTGTGGGCGAAAATGCATTGTTGATGCCAGAGGTCAGAGGAGAATGGCCAGACTGGTTCGAGCTGATAAACAGGCAACAGTAACTCAAATAACCACTCGTTTCAACCGAGGTATGCAGAAGAGCATCTCTGAACGCACAACACGTCGAACCTTGAGGCAGATGGGCTACAGCAGCTGAAGACCACACCAGGTGCCACTCCTGTCAGCTAAGAACAGGAAACTGAGGCTACAATTCGCACAGGCTCACCAAAATTGGACAATAGAAGATTGGAAAAACGTTGCCTGGTCTGATGAGTCTCGATTTCTGCTGCGACATTCGGATGGTAGGGTCAGAATTTGGCGTCAACAACATGAAAGCATGGATCCATCCTGCCTTGTATCAACGTTCAGGCTGGTGGTGGTGGTGTAATAGTGTGGGGGGGATATTTTCTTGGCACACTTTGGGCCCCTTAGTACTAATTGAGTATTGTTGCTGACCATGTCCATCCCTTTATGACCACAGTGTACCCATCTTCTGATGGCTACTTCCAGCAGGATAACGCGCCATGTCATAAAGCTCAAATCATCTCAGACTGGTTTCTTGAACATGACAATGAGTTCACTGTACTCAAATGGCCTCCACAGTCACCAGACCTCAATCCAATAGAGCACCTTTGGGATGTGGTGGAACGGGAGATTCACATCATGGATGTGCAGCCGACAAATCTGCAGCAACTGCGTGATGCTATCATGTCAACATGGACCAAACTCTCTGAGGACTGTTTCCAGTACCTTGTTGAATCTATGCCACGAAGGATTAAGGCAGTTCTGAAGGCAAAAAGGGGTCAAACCCGGTACTAGCAAGGTGTACCTAATAAAGTGGCCGGTGAGTGTATATTGTCACTAACTGTTTCTTGAAATATACAAATTCCTCTCATCATCATCATCAAATCATGTGAACTTTCTATTGTTTGAAAAAACATTTAATTTTGTTCTGGTGTCTCAGTATATACAGTGGGTATGGAAAGTATTCAGACCCCCTTAAATTTTTCACTCTTTGTTATATTGCAGCCATTTGCTAAAATCATTTAAGTTCATTTTTTTCCTCATTAATGTACACACAGCACCCCATATTGACAGAAAAACACAGAATTGTTGACATTTTTGCAGATTTATTAAAAAGAAACACTGAAATATCACATGGTCATAAGTATTCAGACCCTTTGCTGTGACACTCATATATTTAACTCAGTTGCTGTCCATTTCCTCTGATCATCCTTGAGATGGTTCTACACCTTCACTGGAGTCCAGCTGTGTTTTATTATACTGATTGGACTTAATTAGGAAAGCCACACACCTGTCTATATAAGACCTCACAGTGCACGTCAGAGCAAATGAGAATCATGAGGTCAAAGAGCTCAGAGACAGAATTGTGGCAAGGCACAGATCTGGCCAAGGTTACAAAAAAATTCCTGGTGCATTTAAGGTTCCTAAGAGCACAGTGGCCTCCTTAAATGGAAGACGTTTGGGACGACCAGAACCCTTCCTAGAGCTGGCCGTCCGGCCAAACTGAGCAATCGGGGGAGAAGAGCCTTGGTGAGAGAGGTAAAGAAGAACCCAAAGATCACTGTGGCTGAGCTCCAGAGATGCAGTCGGGAGATGGGAGAAAGTTGTACAAAGTCAACCATCACTGCAGCCCTCCACCAGCCGGGGCTTTATGGCAGAGTGGCCTGACTGAAGCCTCTCCTCAGTGCAAGACACATGAAAGCCTGCATGGAGTTTGCAAAAAAAAAAAAAAGAACACCTGAAGGACTCCAAGATAGTGAGAAATAAGATTCTCTGGTCTGATGAGACCAAGATAGAACTTTTTGGCCTTAATTCTAAGCGGTATGTGTGGAAAAACACCAGGCACTGCTCATCACCTGTCCAATACAGTCCCAACAGTGAAGCATGGTGGTGGCAGCATCATGCTGTGGGGTGTTTTTTTTTTAGCTGCAGGGACAGGACGACTGGTTGCAAGATGAATGCAGCCAAGTACAGGGATATCCTGGACAAAAACCTTCTCCAGAGTGCTCAGGACCTCAGACTGGGGCCGAAGGTTCACCTTCCAACAAGACAATGACCATAAGCACACAGCTAAAATAACGAAGGAGTGGCTTCACAACAACTCTGTGACTGTTCTTGAATGGCCCAGCCAGAGCCCTGACTTAAACCCAATTGAGCATCTCTGGAGAGACCTGAAAATGGCTGTCCACCAACGTTCACCATCCAACCTGACAGAACTGGAGAGGATCTGCAAGGAGGAATGGCAGATGATCCCCAAATCCAGGTGTGAAAAACTTGTTGCATCATTCCCAAAAAGACTCATGGCTGTATTAGCTCAAAAGTGTGCTTCTAAATACTGAGCAAAGGCTCTGAATACTTATGACCATGTGATACTTCAGTTTTTCTTTTTTAATAAATCTTCAAAAATGTCAACAATTCTGCGTTTTTTTCTGTCAATATGGGGTGCTGTGTGTACATTCATGAGGAAAAAAAATGAACTTAAATGATTTTAGCAAATGGCTGCAATATAACAAAGAGTGAAAAATTTAAGGGGGTCTGAATACTTTCCGTACCCACTGTATGTAATAAAGTCTGACTTTCAATTTTAACCTTAAAGTTTTCAGTATTACAATCTGAATTGCAGCTTCTTCTATTGCCTCATATTGACCTCCTGTGAGTCAATGAAAGGAACATGTGCATCATCACAGACATCCCCAAATAATCAGAAAAAAACATTAAAATCTGCAGCTGGTGAAGATATCTGAATATACAAACTATCCTGTTTTGCCCTTTTGGCTCGGGTCTGAACAGTCTCCCTCTCAACCTCGCTGCTTTGTCAGAGGGTATCACTCCCAGTAGTCAAACAGAGACTCTCAAGTGATCAGTGTTTTAAGTAGAACCAGGTGCTGCTGGGGAGCTGACCAGAGGGAGCAACAGCAGAGGTGGCGCCTCTGTAATTCTGACTTCTTGTTTTTCTACAAAATACTATACCCAAGAACAAAAAAACAAGGGAAGTCAAAAACAAGGCAATGAAAAAGATGCAGTGATGTTATGACCAGAAGGTGGATGGTCGGTGGGTGTGAGGGCGATCTGGGCGGGTCATAAGTGAGAGGGCATGAGTCATGCTGCTGAGCTCACAGTCACAGCCTTAAAAAAGCCTTTCACAGCAGGAGTGTTTGAAGTGTAGCAGGACCCGCCCAGAAACACACTGAAAAAAGTGAAGCCAACAATGCCAGCACTGACACTTAACTTCAACACAACACTGGACTACAAAAAAAAACAAGAGGAATAAGAATACATTGCTACTCTGATATCATATGCATACTAGAGCAGATTCTGTATGAATCTACAAACCAAATCACTTGTTATTTTTTGGAAGGATTTATGCACAAGTGCCCGAACACTTTTTTATACAAATCAAACTGGTTAGAAGAAAACAACACCACACATCCAGAGGCATGGGGTTTTTATCACACATAGCTTAGTTAACTGCTTTGCTAATGAATTCCTTTCCAGTGTCATGGCTTTTATGAGAGCACAGAATAAGAATATAAATCACAACGGGCCTCATTTACTATTATGTGTGCAGAAACATTCCTACTTTGCGTGGCCACAAAATCACCATTAGATTCATGACACGTGTGCACCAGCTGATTTTGATCTTATTGAGTTTTATTTCCCTGGAACTCACCTAAATGACCACCTGTGGATCCATTAAACCCACTACATTTACATAGTTGGTATTCTTAAAGTGTAAAAGTGATTTCATATCATGCAGTCGTCCATGATGTGGTATGACATTACCAAACATGTTCAGTTACTCCACCCAACCGCCAACTTTGGATTTTACAATCATTAGCAAAAGTATCTCACAACATTGAGGTTACAATACTGGTGATAAATGCCTCCTTCCTGTCATAATGAGTTTAGTGACAACTGGGAGGAGGCGCATAAATCATTCTGGAGGCCTATCATTAGGGTTGGACTGAGACAGCAATACAGCTGATCAACGCATCTTAACTCTGGGACACAGAGAGTAAATACTGCCTTAGGAAGGACAAAATTAATGAAGACTGTAGGAGGAGGCTGGAGAAATCATGTGACCTACAGAGAACAATAACATAAACCAGTATGTACAGGCAACCAATTATTAGATCTATCGACAAGATGGGAACAGTCAAGAGCTGATAGATAGTGGCATGAGTCGTAAAATCTTATTGAAAGCATAATGAGCTTGAACAATCTGTAAATCACTATGAAAAATGGTCATGTTGGGGACTGGGAATGACACTGAGCGTCTTATATTCACAGACAGCGGTCTGGCTGGGAATCCTGGAGGATTGTGGCTTTTAAATCCTGAGCATTTTTGCTGCATTTTTTGGACATATCTGGAACTTAGCTTGAGGGGTTGTGGTTAAAAAACAAGATTTTACTGCTGCTGTCAAGAGCTAAAACACTATAAAGTTTAAATGTAAAGGCCACTTGGTAAATACTATACAGATTACAGAGCTCTGACCTCAAGATGTTGATTTAAGAGAGAACTATATTCACTTGGTGGCACATAGTTGACTGTTTGTTGTATGAGTAAACATAACTGTGTGGGAGGGCAAATTGAAATTGCGAATATAATACAAGCCTAATGGGAATATATATTAATTTTGAAAAAAAACCTCTTATTTATCGCAAAAAGTTTTTATGCTTGCATGAGGTGGTAGTTCAGGCGATTTAAAAAAGCCACACACATTTTTGGCTTTCATAGGTCACATGATGTTATGGTTATGTGCTTGTCAGTAGGAACTTTTTTGTTTTTTGTTGCCCTAAGAATCTATATAACTTAAATAACTGTTGAAAAGGTGCATAATCTCCCCCCCAAAGGGCGTATGGGTTATTTACTTTTATCCCATTTCTTGTACAGAAAGACAGAGAGTCAAAACAGGTGCTAAAGGAACAGGTAAGCTTTAGGCATACAGCAAGGGAGAGTGATTAAAAGCAGCAGGTGTATGCCCACCCCCCCAACCACAGACTCCTAGGGCTCAGCCAACCCCTCCTCCATATCCCCACCAACATTAAACAGTGTTTGAGAACCACAGTGACAGTCTGACAGGAGTATGAGTGCAACAGGTGTCTGCTCAACTTGACAACAAGATGATTTGTTGCATTTAATGTCAGACAGTAAAGACACAAATCATCTATCCATCCAAAACAAAAAAGATCAGGACTTCCCTAAAAAAAACATTGTTCCTCATAGTCAGGCGTATTTCTTTCTTTGTGATTACTGAATATCACTGTGAAATCCACGCGAAAAAAAAACTCCACACAGAAAGCTGACACATAAAAGTGTGCTCACTGATCTCAAGTATAAATCATGTTCTGCAAATGGGACATGGCTTTGGATAAAAAAAAATTAAAAAGCTGCACTGCTGCACCCACCCACTCAAACAGTGTTATTGCTCTCACAGAGTAAACCAGAAGCTATAAAAGGGCCCCTCCTCTCACAGAGCAAAACAAGCAGATCCCTCCCTGAACACAACAATCACTGTAGTTATAGCCTTCCTGTGTTTCCCCTCCCTCCTACTCAAAATCCATCACTATCTCATCACCCCACCACTCCCCTCAAACTCTCTTTCTGCTCTCCTTCCCCCATTAATAGTGTCCCACCCTGCTCCCACTCTCCTTTCTCTCTCCCCCACTCTCTCCATGTATGCCTGGCTGAACAGTAAGAAAGCCTGTCCGGTCAGTGGGCCACAGCCAGGCTGATAAGCTCTGGATGAGGCTACTGTCCTCTGGCCTGATTCAAGTATTATACATGGGTGGTCCACACTCGGAACGACACTGTCAGTCACAACAACAACACACGACTTCACTGCAATGATACAGTTGGGGATAAAAGCGTTCAAAACTGGAACCAGATCTAGATTTATAAGGGCGGTGGATTTTTCCTGAAAGCAATTTTAAACCTATCAAAGCTCATGTAAAATATGCCTAATGGAAACACGTCAATTTAGAGAAAACTCCCATTTATCACAAAAACAGTTTTTACGCTCACACAAGGTGGTATTTCAGACAAATCGAAAAAGCCATATTTCACAAAACTGCAATGGAAATACTTTTTTTTTCTTTTATTGGTCACATGATGGCTATGCACTTGAAGGGCATGATGCAGCATCTACTGTTTGTACGTCGCACTGGAGCTCCATGGTCACAAAATGTTGCTAAATAATAATAATAATTATGATAACTTTATTTCTATAGCTCCTTTAAATACAGCTGTTTTCAAAGTGCTTTGACAGACAACGCAAAAGCAGGAACTCAGGGAATAATAAAATAAACATAAGTAAACAAAACATCATCAAATATTCGCGATTTCTGAATTTATTCAGTCAATTTACACTGATGGAGATATTTTTAGTATTTAATTAACATGAGCAAAATGTTTGTTCTCTTAAATAAATCATCATGTTTACATATATTTTTTTGCTCAAATCAGGACACAAAATTGCACATTTTCTGTCATCTTTGTGATTTTTTTTTTTTTTTTGCAGCTGCTCATTACAAAATGTATTATAAACACAATAAAGACAGCCCATCAATGGCAAACAGATTGCCACTGATGGGCTGTTTTTTTTCTGAATAATATTTGAAAGCCACCATTACTTTGCAAACACGTCATCTTTGTCGGCTACAACAAAGAGAGCATAGATTCCCTCCCTCTGCTCTAATGATTTTCTGTCTGTGGATCCATTGAGACATACCTTTAGGGCTACACCTAACAATTATTTTTTTTATCGATTAATCTATCGATTATTTTTTTTTCGATTTAATCAATTAATCTTTCGATTATTTTTTTATTGATCTAACTATTAGTTTTTATTACTACATTTTCAAAAAATTTACTGAAAATAAACATTTTAAAACGCTGCAGGGCATTATTCCCCAACAAAAAGTAGCCCGGTCTTAACTGGTAATCTGTGTTTTACAGTCTGATATAAATTCTCTCCAAAATAAAATTAATGCAAGAGCTTGTTCCACACAAGTAAAAGGAATGTAGAGCAATCTACATTTAGCAATCCAACAGCAAAATAAACAAAACAATATAAAATTCAAGACACTTTTAGGAGGAGTAACAAAACAGTTAGTCTTTGTTTCAGTAACAAACCTCAAATCTCAAATCAGTCCAACAAAACATTTTACAGTAAAATTAATGCAATTTGAATAACACTATAACTTTTCTCTAACAGAAATAATTATAACAAGTACAATCTTTCTGCATCAAAATAGTCCAGCCTTAACTGGGCCTTAAGGTAAACCACTGTCTGCTGATATGAGTGCTGTATTTTCATATTTATAAGCACTTATTCCACTCATTTATCTTTGTATTTCCTCATCTCTGTGACATAGGCAGACTTTAAACCATGGTATAAAGTGGTATAGAGTCAACAAACGGCAAGCCCCTGTTTCTCTAGATGTGCTGCAGCTGACACGCAGCTCAGACGCGCCTGACAGGCACTGTTAAGGCGAGCAGTGTGCACACTCTAACTTGATATGAGTGCTGTACTTTCATATTTATAAGTACATATTCCACTCATTTATAAAGTTATACAAGTTCCTGCACAACCCCATCCTGTAAATGTTTCAAAATAAAATGCATTGTATCAGCAACTGATGGCATTCTGTCTACAGAGACACAGTCAGAGGGCTTTTGTTTTGAAAGGGAAGCAAAGAAGTTGAGGTAAAACAAATATCTTTGTATTTCCTCATCTCAAAAAGAGACACTTTAAACTGCAGTATAAAGTGGTATAAAGAGTCAATATAATCATTCAGTTTGTCAGCAGTCTATTCTTGCTGACAAATGCGAGCGTCACGTGTAAAAAACCGACGAGCTGACAAGATGTGCTGTAGCTGACACGCAGTTCAGACGCTCTAACTTGATAACATTAGCGCTGAAACAAAAACAACACGCTACGCACTGCTCACTCTCTCATGGCGCACGCTGTGTGAAATGGTGTGACGCGTCGGCACACTTTACGTGAATCAACGTATTTTGTAATCGGTTATGTCGATTACGTCAATTCGTTGCCCCAGCCCTACATACCTTGCATTGCTATCTCCCTAAGAAGACATTAACAACACTCAGGAGTTGAGAAGGCCAATGTCAACACTCTTCAAAGAGCCACAATAAATTGTTATGGCACCGGATGTTCCCCTCAGAGATGGTTTGGAAGTTATAACCTTATTACCAATTTGGCAAATAAACCCATGTAATTACTTGCTATTTTGCACAAAAACTTAATCTGTTATGGCTTCCGTATAAAAAACAAATATTTACAAAATACCTGTTAACCCTTTAAGACCTGAATCAACATTTCTTTTGCAGCAGTCAGACTACTTCCGCTTGCAATTAAACCTCTGAGGAAACTGGTTTGATTTCTTTCAAAAAAACAATGAACAACTTAGCAAGAAATGTTCTGCAAACTGCAAACAAAACAAAATCATAAAATGTTACAACACATTATTTTTTAAAATCAGCTAAAGAGGGGGTTATTAGATATGATCAAAAAACAGGAGAAAAATATATATAAATCATATACATACTTTCTGTAAATTTACAGAGTTACAGAAAAAAGAAATAGAAAATGCAATGCAATTCTATTTTGTTTTGTTTGTTTTCTTTCTCAATCTTATGTAATTTTCTCGTAACTTTCTACTAGGGTTAATGCACTGAATATAAATAGTAACTTCAGTATTTGGAACATTTTCATTCAGTTACCACAAGTTGGAGGCCATTATATGTGTTGCTGACTTGTTCCCTTGTCTAATGCAAAACTGATGTTTTTTGACCTTTGGAATAAGTGTAATTAATGCAAAGAAACAATCTTGTTCACTTGCCACATTGTGTGATAACTCCCCAAATTTTACAGCTGACCACATTTCCAGAGTTGAGGTCATAAATAGCATCCAAATGACAGCTGGTAACCTTCCAAAGCAACTGGTAGGATACACAACATTACAAGCCAAGGCAAAACAAACCAGGCGCTAATTCCTCATGCTAGATTTAACAAAGAGTATGTTGTTTAATCTAAATGGTCACTTGAGGTGGCATGAACCAAAGTTAAGAAGTTAGTACGATCTTAGATCTTAAGTGATACACTGATAGAAAAAAGGGAGAGGCCAGAAAGCAGACAGCACTGTTCAGGTTACCACTGTTGTTGTGTTGTTCCTACATCAGCTCGCTGGTGCTGAATCAGGGGTGATAATTAATAGCCTGTTCTGTCACTACTGCAAGCAAACACACACACACACAGACACACACAGACACACACACACACACACACACACACAAACACACAGAACACACACAGAGAGAGAGAGAGAGAGAGAGAGAGAGAGAGAGAGAGAGAGAGAGAGAGAGAGAGAGAGAGAGAGAAAAGCACCTCTCTCCCAGTGTTTCCCCAATTTATTAAGTGCTGTGCAAACATACCCTGGTGCTACTGACAGGTCTAACAACCATCAGCCTGCTTACAACAAAGGTGGAAAATAAAGTACAGTACCTGCATACAACTTTGAGGTATTTTTCCTTTACATAAATTCATTTAGTGTTATGTTAAACTTCTACATCACTGGACCTAACAAATTGTATTAATTAGTTAAAACTAAAGAAACACTCGGAAGTTGTTGCTTTTGCTTCACTAATTGCCCGGATACAGGTTTTGTTACACTGGAAAAGCCCTAATCCTCCTTCTGCCACATCCTGGTTGTCTGATTTACGCCTTTTTATCATTAAAGCAGGTGAAATACTCCCTGAGAGGCTCATCTGCCCGTTTCTACAAATAATAGCAGCCTATCATTTCTTATATATAAATACTGTGATCATCAAGTCTCTTTTGTAATGGAATAAACATCACATTATACTCTTATCGTGATGGCCCAGCAGCAGATAGTGACATATGGTACAATGCTTTTGTGCATCCCCAGAGTAAAATGCAGCTTATATGTAGACGCATCAGTATTGTTAATCTAATAAAGTCATATATCCATAAACAGGCGCTGAGGACATTTTACAGCAGAATGAGTTCTTTTATTTTTCATTTTTACTTTTGTTTTCCATACTCTGTGTTTATTTTGCTGAAAATGCTTATCATAATTTATCTTGTGTTTAATGCAGGAGTAATTTTATATCATTGTATCTTTACTTTTACTTGAGTAAAGGATCTGAATACTTCTTCCACTGGTTCACAACATTGTGCATGTGTGGCAGCTTTAATATAAAGACTGAGTGGGCCTTCTAACATCTGTCTACTATTACAGTAAATTAGGTAGTTAAGATACAGAACTGGTTGTTACACTTACTCAAGCTCCCATGACATGAAACTACATCCGGTCAGCTGATGCTAATATTACGAAATCTCAAATATAAAACAAATTTCATCTGAGCACAAACACGCAGAAGAAAATCTGGTCCAAACAGAATATCCAACACTTGGATTATACTCCTGTCATCTGGAGCCCTGCCTTTTACAGCTTGTCTACACAGGCATTACATCGTGGGCTTTTATCTGCCACATTACAGACTCAACTCAAAGCCTAAATATGTTTAATGTTTAAAAGTTTATGATTGAATCTTTCCACATAAATAAATCCATAGTATAATCTGAAAAGATGATGCTCACTGAGAAGCAGTCTGATTCACAAAACTGATGGCAACTTCAGCCTGATATTTTCACAGTAGTTACTCTATTGTGTAATATCCGTAGTTGTAATGTAACACTGGGTAATGTAATAATTTCCAGAAAATGTGATTATTCCTGAAAATTAGGGCTGGGCAATATAAAGATATATTGTATTGAGATACAAGGCTATATATTGTCTTAGAAATTGGATATTGTTATATTGTGAATGAAGTGATTTTGAGGAGTTTTACTAATATTGAGATATATATCATGTATTAAGATATTCATTTATAATATAAATAATTTTCAGCACATATCACTCAGCCCTACTGAAAATGTTGTAAAATTTGCACTTAACTTGATTGAAAATGGAATAAAACCCAATCATGTAATCACTTTGACACAATAAAATATCCTGACTGATATTGTATAAATACTGTAATAATATTACCAAAATAAAACTGTACTGTATCATTACTGGATTTCTGCTTAACATTAAATTGTAAATAAATGCATTCCTAACAGTACAACCAGTACAACAGTACAACCAAATTCCCCCTCCACCAACTTCCTGCTTGTTATCACCCTCACAGACTATTACAAAAGTTTATTTTATTTCCATTTATTAGGTTTATATCTGGGTGAATAAACTCACATGGGGATTCTAGTTTATGCATCTTAAACTGATAACATCATATCATTTGTCATATGTTGTAAATTTCCTATATAAAGCCTAGAGTTTACATTACCAAAACATAAAGTCAGCGTTTAATTTTCATGTTTTTCAATGGACTAAATAATACTAACAGTGTTATACATTTGTATACTTACACACTTTACATTGTAAGGTATTACATTATTATCAGTAAAAATGTAATTACAGTATCAGTCAGGACTTTTAACTACATTATTGATCATTTTATTGCATTATTGGGTTTTATTACATATGCAATCAGGTTAAGAGCAAATTATATGAAATTTTCAGGCGTTCACACATTTTTAGGATATGATTACATTATTGGGTGCTACATACAATTTAGAGTGAGTTGATTTTAATTACATTTTATTGAATCCCATTAATTATCAGATTAAGGTCTCAACAATTCTGAGAAAAAAAAGGAACTCAGTGTTATTAATAAAATTAATACAATTTCTAAAAACTCAGAGGTTGACTTAAAGAGAACAAAAATGTATGTTTGGCTAGCCAATTTAGATATTTATTTTATTTACCCTATCTGAATGTTTGTACATTTCTGAAGAAACTGAGAGCGTACATGAAGGATTTCTGAGACTTACCATGTATTTTAACAACTTGGTAAAGAGCCAAACCTATATCCTACAACAACAAATATGCCCTAGAAATCCAATAGTGTCATGTAACAAAGTAATTATACATCATTATCATACTTGAGTATTTTTTTGGGAGTATATGTACTTGACTTGATTTTTTTTATATCTCTGTCAACTTTGACTTTTACTCTACTACATTTCCAAAACAAAATGTTTACATTTACTCTTCCCTTCCAAATATTAATTACTTACTACAAAAACAACAGAAAGGGAGGAAAGGATGGACTGGAGAATGGTGGAATGGGAGGGAATGAAAAACTGGATTTTGTTCTTCAGTCATTGGAATTGCTAAGAGGACCTTGTTTTTCTTCAAGTGTAATGTACGCTTCATTTTTAAGGTGCTGAACATATAAACATAAAAATCATAATTCTGAAAAATATGACCGCTTGCTTTTTTAATTATTTGCTTGTACTTTTACCTTCATTACTTAACAACATTTATTATAATAAAATTACTAAAATAATGTCACAATATTTTTGCGATGGTATTCTTGAAGATATGACAAAAATACTACAAATATTTTACTGTTACTGTCTGGGGCTGTTCACAAAACATTCAAGATGCCCATGCCACTGGTTCCACTACTGAAATTGCTCCTGGCAGACAGAATTTTTGCTTTCAGCCATGCTTGTTGTTGCCGTACGTAATTGTATAATGCCATTATGTCAACAAGTCAAAATTTTGCTATTATCACATTATGAATTTTTCTTGTATCAAACATTATACTGCTATTATTGTGGATTATATGATATGGCACGTCCCTACTTCTGATACTTAAGCACAGCAAATATCAGATACTTTCAGACTTTTACTCAAGTAATATTCTAGTAATATTCTAACACATGACTTGAATCTCAACCAAAATCAAGGTAATTTTCTGGCAAGATATCTGTATTTTACTCAGGTACTTCATCTGCCACTTTAGAAATCCCTCAACTAGAGATTTATATTTTTCCAGCACTGAAAAATGAACAAGCAAAGGAATCAGCAAGTCTGGCAAAACTAACCCTCCTTACAAATTAATTAAATAACATAAAATGCAACAACCTTCCTGCACAAACCCAACTTTGTACAGAGTTTAAACACAAGAACAAAATGAATCACTACCAAAATCTGTTCGGCTTCTCATCTCCATATGTCACCAACACTTGTGCAAAGAGAGACAGATGAGCAGGAGTCCGACAGCTGCCTTGACAGGCACAAATATGAGCGGTCAGTAACAGGTTTGAATGTAATAGCTGGGCAGAGTAAATGAGACAGTTCCCAGCAATGCAACAGGGCTGTCCGTGTGAAACAGATCATCCCTCACTCCCTCCCTTCACACAAGGCAAACAATAAAGTTATTATGCGGGTTTTTTTCTGACTCGCAGTTAATCCACGCTGTGAGATTTTAACAACAGAGTTTTGTTGTTGTGGCCCAGATTAACTTTCGCTCGCTCCCAGCAGCCTGACCACAAGCTGGTACTTTATAACTTTACGCACGACAAAACTAGGCGGTAAAATACAATTCAGCGACACACGCGTGTGTAATAACTCTGAGATTATCGTGGGGGATACTCACGTTTAGTCCCAGGTACGGCGACACACTATCCACCTGATCTCATGTCGGAAACGCAGCTAAGGACGAAGGGGGAAAACGGACTCCCTGCAGCAACAAAAGTTGTTTCCGCAAAGAAATTAAACTCGGTCGGAAGTTTCGTTACGTCTCCATAGGAAAAAAAGACAGAAACGGAGCCGGTGGCAGAGGAGGGATTTTTGCGAGGAAAAATATACAGATATATGTACTGAAAACACAAAGTGCTGTAGCCTCGGGCTGTAAATACAAAGTGTGTCGCATTCCTATGGTTTCAGCAAAACGCGGCCCAGTATCATGACGTCACCGAGAGAGAGAGAGAGAGAGAGAGAGAGAGAGAGAGAGAGAGAGAGAGAAAGGATTGAACTGAATTGACAGAGAGAAAGAGACTAGCAGCCACCGTGTGATGTTAAAATAAAACACACTGAATCCTCCTCCTTCCTTCCTGTCACACATAATAAATGTGCATGTCACGGATGTATGTTGTTACCTGTACTGCAGTGGTGGAACAAGTATATTCAGACGCTTTACATAAGCAAAAGTATCAAAACAATGCTGGGAAAATACTCTAGCACAAGTCCCGAATTCTTACTGAAGGGACTGTTCGATATTTGCAAGAGAAGAGGGTAGGGTGAGGCACTATTTTTTATGCACTGGAGAGGGAGTTATCCCAAAAAGAAGAAATGACAGTGACTAAATAAACAAATAAAACCCTTTTTTCCATTTGATATTCCTTTCTAGCTTTAAAAAATGTTGTTTTTTTTGTTTTTGGAAGAAATCATACCAATTTGCTGAAGATTCAAAGGTTTAATATGTTTGAAAGGCATCTGAAAGCAGCACAAGAAAAATGATGTCGCTCCATGTTTCACAGGGTTAAGGGGGAGAAATTCAACTTTACAAGTGGGTTTGAAAGGCTGTTGTCCAATCAGGGGGGGATTTTTGGGATTATATTACGCTGTCCGAAAACCGTGAAATATGATTGTTGTTCTGTTTTGCTCTACCTATTGTGTCTACCTAATATATAACTTCTATTTTAATTATTTATATGTATTTCAAATTATTGATTTTCTTTATTATGACTTGTGTTGTGCCCTCTTTTGTCAGATCTCCTTTGTTCTGCATTTTGTAGCCACTTTATTCTTATTGTTTCCAATGAAATGTCTAAGTTGACATGTTAACCTATCATGTACCAACCCATTCAATATCACAAGAAAATCGAATTATAAAAAAAATGAAAGGCACTTGTCTTTAAAAATCTTTAAAATCATGGCCAGACAGTGAGTACATTTACATGATGTTAGAAAAAATTGAATTATTGTGTTAGTCTGACTAAAACTGGACCTTAAAAATACATGTAAACATGTTAGTCTGCATGAAATCAAACTAAATCAAATTTCTTAAAACTGGTCTAAGATAATGACATTGGAAGTCGAGCTATTCTGTCATGTAAACACCTCAGTAGATAGTGACAGCGCTGAAAGGGAGTCTGTATAAACTGCACAGCAAGCACAACAGGACAACGCACAGGACCAGGTGACATTTGACGATGAGTTGTATGTGCCAGCCACTGCAGGAGATTCAAAAAGCAGCAGATAGCGACTAACTCAAAAAGGAAGAACGGCAGCTGTATATGTCCGCAATTGGGAAAACAATGAGATTCGGGAGCTCCTTAACCTCTGAGCTGAGGATGATATCAGTTGCCATATAACAGAGAATTAATGATTGTTATTAACACGTTATGCCATTGCCATTGTTAATAAAGTGCTGCTGATGCGTATGTTATGTGTCTCACTAGAGGCTGATGCTGTTGTAAACGTCATGCATGTCACAACTCTTACTTCAGTGATGCTGTCATGCTGTCTAAAATCACACACTGGAGCGACACGATGCCGCCATTGTTTGGTTGTGTGTAAACACACAAAACATGCATAAAGAAGGGACTTTGTAGTGGTCTTATAGCATGTTCTCTGTGTGAAAAGGTTTACTGATCCAATAAAACCATCTACTGCTATATAAATATTTACTGTGTCAACGGTAAACAGCACATGGATAGTCAAAATACAGTTTTAAGACAATATTTGCATTGATTTAGTATTTATTTTATGAAACATCAAGTAAGGAAAATAAAGGGGATGGATGGTGAGACATTACTATGTGTTGCATTTCCAGTGACTAATTTAGGTTGAAGAGAGGGTTATATATTATTTTTACTGATTAGCTTATTTATTTATCTTTTTGGTTTTGTCATATGACATTTTGGCTCACTTTGTGGCACAACAGACTGTGACAACATGGCTCAAATTATTCATTATCATTCACAGCAGTCTAATCAGGGCAGGCTATTGTGAAATACCATGTCTGCCTGCTAATAGAAACAGATCCGTCAACAAAGACTTCACACATGACATATGGATAGCAAGTCAAGGCTACATGCCAAAACATGTCATAAACCATAAAACTTTGGGCTTATAAATTGGGTCAGCACTGTTGTTTTAATCACACACTTTAATACTGCTTGCAAGGTAAAGAGATTATTAACTCTGTGCCCCACTTTATTTCTCATGTTGCTAATCTAAACAGCTCAAATAGTTGCATAGTTTTAATACACACTACATTAAAACAAACATCTATTCCAGCAATGTCTGAAACTGGAAAAAAAAATTACACAGGCATATTCTTTTACAGGGTGTGGCTTCCTAAAGAAAACAATTAATTTAATAGTTTTCACTGTGCACCCACCCGTCTACCACAAATATATATGTTAATGCCTCTATAATTTTGTCTCATCATGTTTTACAACTTTATTACTTAAGGATATCACTGATACTAACATTTTTATGTAATTTAAAAATGATCCATTTCAAACTCTGTTTGAAGTATGTTCTCCTGATTTTGTATGTCTTATTACTTGACATTTATTGTTTTGTTTTTTGTTGATTTTTTTTTTGTTATTACCATTTGTTTGTTTGTTATATTTGGTTATGTTTAATTATACTGTTACTTGCATTATCTGCTTATGTTACTTTTGCTTATATTGTACTATTTTTGTTGAGGACCTCCTTGAAAACAAGATGGTACACCCCAAGGGGTTATTCCTAATAAAAATACCCTATATATCATTTTATTTCTTACTTTATACATGTTACATTTGAACCATATTCATCTTAACATCAGCATTGTTTTATGTCTATGATTTTAATTTTTAGTTGTTTTTTTTATTCTTTTTTTATGAGCATTGTTGAAGGGAGCTAAAGAACTAAAAATCTCATTTACAACACTGTAAAATTGTTGTTTATATATGACATGAAACATGAAACATGAATGTCTTGTTTCCATTCTTACTAAAAACATCACAGAAGTTATTCCAGTCTATAGTAGAACGATTAGTAACTTTACAAACTACCCCCCGCCCCCCATTTAAAAATTGCCAATATTCATTCCCTTCAATATTGACTTTTTTCATTAAGGGGTAGTTTAACATCAAACCATACAGCCTGAGTGAGTGCTGTTAAAAACACGTCCATTTGTTCCATAATCTACCACCTATCTAACAGACTGCAAGGTGTCAGCCTCAATAAGTAAAAAGCCTGTTGACATTCCTCTGAGAGTAAAAATACAGCAGGAACAGGTCTGCTCAACAAATCGGAGCCAGACAACACACAAACCTGCCAATCCCAAGTCCGAGTTCAAACAAAGCATGCAGTGTTGCAGCCAATGAGGGCTGACTTCCAGAAGCAGGTTGTGGAATGTGGAAAGGTCAATGATAAAGAGAGCACTACGTAGATCACACACACTAGTTCTCACATATTTCAACACACACACACACACACACACACACACACACACACACACAGACAGACAGACCTTTGCATGCCCTGCACCACACTGTGTTAAATATGAAGTTTACTGGAATGCGTTTGAGCTGCCTACAAGTTCAAGGATCAATGGGATGTTACAATCCACCACACACAAACACCATTTAAAGAGAGAGTGATCAGGCATACAAAACAATGCAAGACTGAAAAAAAAACAACAAAGCAGATTTTGAGTCTACAGCCAAGACAAAGCATCCAAAACATAGACAGCAGTCTGACAGCATTGTAGAAGTGTCACTCTATCAGTTTTGTCAAATAAATGTGTGAATTCAAAGATATTCACTCGCAATTACAATTCAACATATGAGCAATTTTGGATTGAAATTAAAATTAAAATGAAATTGTTTGCATAAAGGGTTTGTAAGTGTTTGTAAAACAGCCTGGTAAGAGGTTTTACAACTAACTAATGTTGATTTACTGCATTGTTTGCCATTCACCCCCTCAGTAACTTTTAACACTATAAATTCTGCAAAAGAAATGATCTGTCAGTGCCTACACTGGTATTTTTTCCTATTGTGATGTCATTTCTTGGAGTATCTTCAAATGCTTCATATCCCTAAGTTCTGTACAACCTCAGCTCAAATTGTTTATTTGTCAATAAACCATAATAATTTATCTACATGTTGACATTGTGTAATTTCAACATCGGATTTTATTAAATAAAAACACAAAATAATTGATCCAAAAGATTTTTAAATGCAGAAACACCAAGAAGATACTTCTTACCACTGCATAAGTTATTTGAACTATGTACATTATTTCAATTTATAGATATGCTCATTTTCATGACCAGAGTGCAAAGGCGTTGTGTTAGATTCATCATTCATACCTGTGGAGTATCGCGCAAAGATGTCATTATGAGCGTACAATGGGATGACACGAAAGACAGCCTTGGCTTTCTGACGCAAAAATTTTTTTTTTTTTTTTAGCTATTATTGTTTTTCTTTTAGATAGATATATACCAGATTATGCAAACAACAATCTCCCATGGTCATTATGGGGAATTAACAGCATAATTAAAGCAAAATACCACCTTTTGCACATAAGTAAGGTATCACAAGGTTATGATTTGATGATGTGGAAGACAGTAGACTTAGCATTCTGCTGCAAAAGGATAAATGCTCAAACTATTCCTAATTTAAATCTATTTAATCAAGATCGTGCAAACTATGATGTCCTGTGCCCATCCGTGGGATGTCTTTTTTTAAAGCGTTGAAAGAAGGGGAAAAAATACATGCACACAAGCCAAACAGTAAAATCTGACCTCAAAAGCAGATACCATTGGAAAGTCAGGGCACTACAAACATATAACTCATTACATTGTACTCTTACACTCTCATCATAACTTGCTAGTGCAATTGCACAATGTGTGATGGCATGTTGTCAAAAACAGACACAATGAGGTGATGTTGTGAAGAGGTCAAACATCACATCAGTCTATCCTGTCATTAGTGCAGCAAGTCATCGCTTCATCTGCTGGTCTGAGATTTACTGTCTACAAGGCAGTTCTGCCAATTACAGAAGATTAGATCAGGGTTCCCACACATTTTTACCAATGAATTTTCAGAACTTTTCCAACTTTTCCGTAAGATCTAAACCCATTTCCATGAATTTATTTGAGTAGTTGAAAATTGCCATTAACATGCAATTCCCAGGGATTTGCAAATAAGCAAACTGCTATTGTTTGCTATCTTAACTCGCATTTTAAAGACACTCATGCTGCCAACTAGCAAGGATGGGTATCGCCTGAGGTCCCACATAAGTTATTATCACAATACTTTAGTCACAATACGATATTAATGTGATTTTAAAAGTTTTCCAATATGCTCAGTATTACAATCAAACATTGTGAGATTTATTGCAAATTATGTTCCTCAAAGGAAAACTTTACAAACATCTCTCAAGTTTTGAGTCTATTTATCTCAGTTTAATCATTTTAATTGCAGCAAAATGTTTCTAATGGACTGTAGAGCAGTTCATGTTCTTATGGTAGTAGGCTTCTAAAAGTTTAATTTGTATTATTTATATATTATTTTTATAATGTATTATTTTTATAATTAAAAACTTGTACTTGGCGTACTTGTATTGATACAGTTTTGCCACACAAAATATCGTGATAGCCACACATGTTAATAGACCAGACCGGCACACACAGGTACTTCGCAACATATCAAGGCCATGCATCTTTTTGGGGGACAGAAAACCAAAGATCTCATTAACAGGCAGCGTAGCACTAGATTTAATACAAAGTGTTTTGCATATTGTTAGACATTTTTGGGGACATTTTATGAAAATAATTGAAACAACAGCCAAAACAATGTGGATTCAAAACTTTTCAAAAACATTCAATTAAAAGTTTATTTCATAACCTCCAGGACTTTTAATGACCATGGGGACCCTGTTAGATGTTTTTCATACTAGAAACGCAGTGTGGGTAAGACATTGCGATCAGATCATTTCCATGCTGGTTATTAACTCTGAATATCTGAAAATATGGGGAAGCAAAGCAGTGTAAACACTCCTCTCCTTCTTCAAGTCCATGAGCTTGTAAAGGCTTGTGACAACAAGTATTCAAAGTTTGGACATTTTCATGCCAAAAAAAGTTCTACTACTACAATCACTGGCTCCCTAAGAACTTCTATCAGGTACAAAACTATGGAAAACTACAAGTTTCTATGAAACAGTGAATAAAAATAACATTTCTAAATGTAGTCTTATGTGTCTTAAAGACTGGTTAACAGACTAAAGGGGTAATTGACAGTTGATTCAACAGCAGGATCCTGACAAAAGTGCGTACTAATTACAGACAGAGCACAGCAACAAAAGTCATCCAGACTATTCCAGTGTAATGCCAGTGCAAAAAAAGTCAACAAAAGAAAGCACCTTTTTTCCCTCCCATTATAACATACTGCTATTCACTAACATTGCTACACTGGTACAACTGAGGTGAAACGCAACCACCATCCAGAACTCTCTTTCTATTGTATGTGTGCGTGTGTCTGTTGTGTGTTTGTGAAACCTTCATATCACAGAGAACGTGCAGGCCCAAGCTTGATTTTTCGCCCGAGATTAAAAGCTCTTCAACGTGCAAACACAAGAGCAAATCTCTTTGCTGTGTTGCTGTGTGCAATGTTAAAAACACACAGTGAGGTACCGCACAGAGGTTAGGCTGAACAAACTACTACACAATTAAAACAATTACCTAAAAGTGGAAGCAACTTTGGGCTGCCGCTAGGGCTGGGCCAGTGAAAAAATGTTCAAACTGGTTTGATATGAAAAGCATGACTGCACCAGACCAGTATACTGAGTTTTACCGCTAGATGTCACACAACAGAACTCCTGAGTGAAACATAATAGCCACATTTACACTGTCTGTTCAAGGCGGGAATATCACGCCATTACGCCACCTCACTGTTCTGTATATAATTTCCAATCAAGGATGGGGGGGCAGAGTGGTCTCGCCTCTGAGCCGGGAAGGGAGGTAGTAACAGCCCCAAAACCAGGTCTGTGTAAAACGTAAAGCTGGAGAGAGAAGAAAAGAAGGGAAGAATTCTTTGGTGTCACATTTATATTGTACAGCAAAATTATCCTCTGCATTTTACTCATCCTCTACGGAGCAGTGAGGAGCTGTGTGCAGCGCTTCAAATCTGAGATCAGTCCCCTGATTCTTATTAACAGACCACTAAAAGATGGGTCAGTAACCTACTTGCTATCTTCCTACATTTGTAGTTTTAAAACAGAACATGTTTCCTATTGTGATATTTCCTGGAAAAACTTATGGAACAGAGAAACTTTGACCCCCCTGGCGATCTAAAAAAAAATCCTGATATGAACACAAAGTGAGTCCTGGTCCACGGAAGCACTTTTGAAGCAAGCAACAGGATTTTGGTCAGAATCAGAGTATGATGACACATAAATAAAATGTGATGAGAGATGTTTATGTAAAATGCTTGAGCAAGATATGCAGGAGAAAAACCTTTGTTTTTGTTTTGTTTTTTGCCAAAGTGTAGCAGGTGTGTTTAACTCTCTACAAACTGTACACAATGCTGGTCTAAAATCCAGACCTCTTGGTTTAAATGAAGTCTCAAACATAGGTTGGCTACTGCTGTGATATTAAATATGTCTTTTATTCATACGGTGTTCTTGCCTCTGTTCCTGAGCACCTAGAGGGCTGTGTTGATGTTGGCTGCTGCAGTCATTCCTGAGAGGATTTTTTTCCTCTAAGGCAATAAGCCTGGCCCTTTCTCCTCATTACAGGGAAGAATCATAATGAAGGGTCTGATATGACCCACCCGGGCCTTATTTAATATTTAATCCATTATCAATTAGTTATCTTGATCATCTGTCTACAGATACCTGGTATGTTTTTAAAAAAAATCCATGGACAATGTCGTGGATATTTTTTAATAAGTTAAAGAGCAACTGTAGCTGTTTTCTATTGATTTCTTTTGATTTTGCTGGAGAAAAAACCCTTAATATGTTGACTTATAAACAGTAAATAGTTTGATGAACTATCCTTGCAAAGAAAAAGAAACTAAATAGAAAAATATTTGATTTAAAATCAAGAAATTAAACACACAATAACCAACAACTACACAAAGGAAAAACTAAGAGAAAATGACTGGAAGTCCATCCACACAAAAACTTTTTTTTCTCCCTTGGTATAAGGTGGAGTCCGTTTTTTAGCTGTGTTTTCTCTGCAGATCTGGTTGTTTGGCTGTTAGCCGTTAGCTGAATTTGGTCCAGTGTTGGCTCTGTACCTCGCCTTCCTTCTTCAAGCTCTGTCCCTCTCTGGACTCTCAACAAACACCCAGATCTACCTTCACAAAGAGAAAATCCACTGCTCCCTTTCCAGCTTTCTCTTCACTTTCCCTCATATCACTAGACTCTATTTCTCTCTCAGCGTCCTTCTTTTTCCAGCCAATGCCATCTTTTTCTGTGAAGCCTGATACCAGGAGAAAGATGAGACTTGAATGTTTTCATGCTTAATTATCCACTCTAGCAGTGATACTCAACTTCAGGCCTACTGGCCCAGCCTATACACTGGGAATTGTTTTTGTACTTTTAGTATACATAAGGTGACAAAGTGCATGAAACAGCACCAAAATAGAACTTGTTTATCAAAAAGTGCCAGTGGAGGATCCCCCACACCACCTGACAGAGGTCCTAGTTAAGCCCCAAATGTCCTAAAATTATAGAAACATCCCAAAGTCTTAAATATGTCCTGAAATCCTAGATATGTCCCTGAATCTTAGAAATGTCCTAAAAATCATAGAAACAACCTGAAAAGTATAGAAACATCCTAAAGTCCTAGAAATGTCTAAAAATCCTGGAAATGTCCTAAAATCCTCTAAACATCCAAAAGATTCTAAAAAAAAAAAAAAAAAAACCCCCCAAAGTCCTACAAACATCCAAAAGTCCCAGACATTTCCTAAAATCATAGAAATGTTCTTGTTCTTGATCCTAAAATCCTGAAAAACTCCTACAATCATAGAAAAATGGTGCTGCTGCTACTGGCCCCTGGTCCTATGTCATTATGCAAATTGGCCCCCAAGCAAATCATGTTGAGTGTCCCTGGTTACAGCATAAAGTCAACCAGCAAGGACACAGAGTGGGCAGAATAATGGCAGTACTGAAAATGACACAAAAAATCTAATGCTAAATTCTAAACTGCCACTCAGCAGCTCAGATGTGCAGGGCAATGTCCTAAATATGATCATTCACAGCTTTAGCCTTTGGCTGCCACCTCACTATTGATGTGAAAGCTGTTAGGAGTTGATGATGCCTAAACAGCAGCTGTGTTTCATTCTCCCACTATGAGGGACCCTCAAGTCAACAAAAACAACATCCCTCCTGCCGTCTACCGGACACGTCTGTCAACAGTCATCAATAGTTCATGACTGTCTTCATGACTCGACTTCCTTTGATTCACCAAGAATGCACCTCCTCCGAATCTGGGATAACTATCAAAACAACCCCCAAAATCTGCTTCAGTGATTAGCATCAACCTGAGTGGATTCCAGGTGCTGCTGTTGTTTACTTCTATATGCTTGAAACCAAATGTAGTCACTTCAGCATTATGCTGTACTAGATAGTTAATTACTATGCTTTGTTTAAATATAACAGGGTTCCCACATATTTTCAAAACTTAATCATGACTTTTCAAGGACCAAAACCGAGCCGTAAATTATCACCAGCCACCAGCCAAAATGCGTGTGGCTGCTAGATCTGCTTCACTCACCAGCGCAAAAAACAATGCTTTCTATCTATTGAGTGGCTGGTGGATTTTGGAATTCACCAGCCACAGCAGCAGGTGGACAACAAAGTTCATTTTAAATCCTGAACCCAGTTGTCTTTTCGTTATCCCACTTGCCCAGCGTTTTTTAAACATATGATTCAAACTCTATCTAAAAACGATGTCAGCATCCCTAACGATGTGTTCAAGAACCGTCGGAAATTTGAAAATCCAAGAATAGTATACAGTTTTTACGATTTCTGGCCTAGATAAGCAGTGTAATTTTGGCGACATGCATTCCAAACCCATTTTCTAAAACAAATTAATTTAAAGAAAAAAAATCACCCAGTTTTTCTTCAGTTTTCTATAAAGATTGCTTACTGTACATTTTTAATTGTTTTGAAAGAAAATACCTTCCAAACCTGCAATTTTCATTAAAAATTCATTTTAAAAAACAGCTAGTTTTATTTTAGGTTTTCTACAAAAATTGCCAAAAATTTTCAAGAAAATCACAATTTTTTAAAAAATGAAAATCACAAAAAAAGAAACTTTTTAATAAAGAAAACATGCCTTTCAAACCCATACAGCCATTTAAAGTCTTATGCCCCTCCCCAGAGCCAAAAGTGCTTAAAAAATAATTTGACATGCCCATTGGGCATAAATGCAGGGAAAACCAAACAAAGGTAGAAAATTAAGAAATTTTCATGATGAACAAATGAACAAAATCATAACCAAAATGTTGTCATAAGTCAACAGATATTGAGTCTAGGTTACGTTGTCAGCTACAGAAAATAAATTCACCATTATGCTACATTGATGTATTTTTTAAAAAATCCCACAACAAATTTCCATGATCATTCCCAACTTTACACGTTGCATTACTTTTCAAGGCCTGGAATATATAACTGAAATTCCATGACTTTTCCTGGTTTTCCATGACTGTGGTAGTTTCTGATATAACATGGGAAGTTCTTATATGAATGAACACTATTTTCTTTATCATTTAAAAACACAACACGGGATCAAGAAAGGGATGGTAGTCATTGTTCCAGAATGGGACAGGAGTTTTCCTGTGGGATGAGGCAGGAGTGAAAAACCACTTCTGTGTCACCCTCTAAGGTTCATCCCTCACTTAGTTGTTAATTTGAACTTTGTACCATACACAGAAGAACAATAAGCAACATATAAGTGGTACAAGTCAACAACTATTCAATAGTCCTCTGATGCAAATAGTTTACTAATCTAATACAGCAACTTTTGTCATCTGACCTGTAACTCCCTGTGGTTTTTCAACCTGACACCCAGCCCTTCCTGACACATTTATCCTTTCTGACTCACAGAGGATGATGTAGAGAGAGGGGGGTGATTTTGATAAGAGCTCTCACTGCTGCTGGGGTTTGGTGTATGTGAGAGAGAAAGAAGAGTGACCCCACTATACAGCTATGGCATCCCAGGAATGTGCAATGTGCCCGGCACTAATCGCACAACCTTGCAGACCAACTAGCATGCACGCAACATCTCTTCTCTCACTCACTTACACACACAGACACACACATGAATGCCTCAGGTAAACACATACATAACTGGCAGCTGATAGAAAAGGAAGAGGAATGAGCAATATTAAAGACCAGAGGATGAGGATAAATGACATGTGCAAAAAATGTGGAGTCACAGAGGGGAAGAAGTAACTTAATATATTCTCAGACAGACAATATCCTCCATCATCCTGGCAGAGCAGGGCTGAGACACACACCTGCCTCACAGGTGGAAATGAAACTTTAAAACATTGTGGCTAACAGGACCCGGTTAACCGACCCATATATTCACACTTTGATATTATCAATCAGTGGTGGAAGAGAAATTCAGATCCTTACTACCAATACCACACTCTGGGAATGCTCCACTTCAAACAAAAGTCCTATATAATTAATCTGCTCATTCTTTATTCTTTACACATTAGTTTTCTTGTGCATGCATTCAGGCACCTACCACTAGCATTTAAACCCTGTAACCAATGAGCAACTAGGCAAGAAATGTCCCACAGACTACAAAAAATAGTAAAAGGTGATGAATAAATGACCTTAAAATCAGCTGGGATGTATTATTGGATGTTATTAAAAGGTGAGAGAAAAATGTCCAGAAGACCAAAATTATTATTATATATTTTAAAAAGAAATATTTATTTTTCCATAAGTGCTCTCAAGCTTATTTCCTTGTTTTTGTTTGCTTTTTGCTTTACTTTTTGCCTATTTCTCAGTAATCTTCTTATAACTTTTTACTAGTTTCTTATTTTTGGGGGGTCATTTATTGTCTTTTAGAGTTACTTGTGGCCCTCCCATTTTCTCTACAGAAACCTAGCAATTTGCTCAGGTTTCAAAGAGTCAAACACCAAAAAAAAGTTAGAATTAAAACTCCAGTAACTGATTAATGGTGGGGAAAGAGCCATGCATTTCCATGCAAGTAACTCAGGGAAAAAAACATGTGTAACTTTGTGGAGAAGGAGAAAATTAAATTTTAAAAAAATCAGAAAAATGTCCCACCACAGCCACCCCTCTCCTCTGATGATTCAGAACAGTCCCTGAAGTACCTCACATTTGGCAAGTACAGTGACGATACTTGAGTACATGTTCTTGTATACATTCCACAACTATCATTAACAGAGAAATAATAACAAAGACACGTCGGTGTTTCTTGACATAGAAAGGAAAAGCCAATATTAGCAGAACCAGCTTTTCTCCAGGATTTGTTTTAAGCTGAGCAGCGAGCTCAGAGGGTCTTAGCAAGCAATCACAGCGTTAACGTAAAGTTAGCTTCAAAGCTGCGTTTTTTAACTGTTTCACTACTTTCACCACATGCTCAGCACCCTGAATCTCGACCAAATCGTAAAACTGCCAGCCTCTCACCTGACAGTGGGGTATAATTCACACAACACACACTCAGAGACCACACACACCGGAGGTTACTGCGGTCTGCCCAGACCTGTAAGCGGCTAGCGCTAGCCGCTGTTAGCAACTACACGGAGACGCGCCACAAGCTAGCGCACAACATACTACAGCTTTTAAAAATAACTGTGCGTACTCACCCCGAAACTCTCTGAAAAACTTTTTCTCTGCTGCCACCGCGGTGTGGAAACCAACTTTATCCGTTTGAGACGAGCAGACGCGGGCTAACTCGGGGCAAACTAAGGAACATTAGCCGAAGTCTCACTTTCCCGACGCCATGTTGGACATGGGGGGGGGTTACTACATCCGGGAAACTTCAGCTCAGCACCATGGCAACCGAATTAGCGACGGGTCGCTGCTGTAGACTGCATATAAATATGTCTGTGCTCACTACATACACTGTTATGTTATGTTATGTTATGTTATGTTATGTTATGTTATGTTATGTTATGTTATGTTATGTTATGTTATGTTATGTTATGTTATGTTATGTGTTAAAATAAAATAAAATTAAAAAAGGTGTATGTATAATAAAATGTATACTTTGTGTTGAGTTTGTATTGGACATATTTTGTGTGTTTTGTAGGCTATTGTATCCCTCTATTTGACATTCAGTGAAGGGGTTCTAGATCACTAGTTTCATCAAAATGCAACATTATTAAATGTATATAAATGATGTAGGCCTAAGGTTACTTTAAATTGACTCAACTAACACTCATAAACAGCTTAACAGTAACATTTAACAGAAATAGAACATTCATATATGCAATCTTTTATATAATAAAAGATTCAAAAAAGATAAAAGTATTTACTTCTATATATATTTAAAAAGTAAAAGTAGCCTACTTATTATGCAGAATGGTGGCCCATTTTGCACATAAAGATATTCTTGATTGGCCATATTTTCTCTACAAATATTTTTCCAAATGACAGCAATTTAAATTTTTTTTTTTTATATTACCCCTGCACATTGCATCTTGTCATAAGAAAAGCACAATTACACTACCACTACACTCAAAATCAAACTTTTAACAAACTTTCAGCAAATGTACAATGCAAACATACAAGCAAACAACATGGTTAAACATGGCTCAGTATTTTTGTGCAGCATAATAAGGTGCTGAAAGGGGATCAGAGGTCAGTATATGCCTGGGGATCTTTTCCATCAAATCAATTTGTCATTAGGTCCCATGATAGATTGACCGTGTACCTCACCCACATACACTGACAGGGCTAAGGGACTGTTCTTTTTTCTTTTTTTTTTACCCTCCCTGAAGCTGCAAATATTTTCCCTTGAGCCTGCCTAAGTGCATGACCCTCCCTCCACCATAAACTATCACATGGTAAACACTTACCCTTTGATGCTTAAAAAAAAGTTGAAGACAAAATCCTGGAGTTAAAAAAGCCTCAGTTTTTCACTCTGTTGCATATGATGTGTCCAAATTTGAAAATGTCTGTCTGTCCTGTCTTTATGAGACATTTCATAGGTCTAGATTAAATAAGATTAGATTTGATAAAATATATTTTCATGTAGGCTGAGACTGACAGAAGGGGCAGAGATCAGGTATGTAGCTCCTATGGTTTATCAGTGTTTGAGTGCATTGATCAAAGTTTTAGCTTTAAAATGATTAGCCCAAATAATATAAAATATAGCATTAAATATAACGTGCAAAATGAATATTTCATTAAAAAAAATTAAAAAGGTAAAAGATAAGTAAATTATAGAAAAACAATGTATAAATAATTCAAAATAGATTTATGTAAGTGTTAAAGTAAAAGTAAGTGCTAAAATCAGTAAAATACACATGGGTTCATTATAAAACCGGAAAGTGATAAGTGCTGTGAGTAAGTATAAAAAAATAAAGTTTGGGTCAGTTTTAGGACACACAAATTGACAAGGAAACAGTCTTAGGCAACAACACCGTGTTTCCTTACTTCACCCATGCTGCCCTGGGACAACACAGCGTTGCAGGGTGGTCCTCCTGCAGGAGCTGTGAGAGAACAGAGAGGAGGTGGGAGGAGAGATGTGGCTGCTCAGTGAGGATGAGGAGGAGCAGAGGCTTCACAGTCCACTATCAGGCAGAGACCAGGAGAGGCCTTCTGAGGCTGATGGGACGATAGAGGAGCAGTTTTCTGCCTGAATCAGATCATTCCTGTGTGTGACAGAGTGGGTGACCTGCTTTGGGCCGAGCATGTGATCCGAGCTGGAGAAATCATACATCCATTCTCTTGGCAAAACCAGTCATGCCTCTGCTGCTCTGCCCGGACGAGGAAGAGGAGGCAGCCTGCAGCAGCATCCAGGAGGACAGTGGTGACACCAAACAGCTCTCTGACTCTCCACTCAGCTGCACAGTCAGAGCTGTCTGCAGGAGGTGGTTCTCTCTCTGGCTGAAGAGGAAATGTGCCTCCAAAACTTTTACAACCAAGAAGCCTCTCACTGAATTCTGGAGGTGGTTGACTCTCAGGCTGCTCCAAGCCGGGTTAGGACACCCTCACCACCTGCACGTGTGTCTGCAGCCTTGCTTCATGTGCAGCCCTGTGATGCACAGACAAGGATGTTGTCAGGATGTTGGAGAGTTCATTATGTCACCTCATGGGAATGGAGGAGCTGGGAGGTCTTTCCTGGAGAGCCCTGTTGATCCACACGCTTATAACATAAGAGTCAGAGAGGATGATGAAGATAGGACAAAGGGCTCCTGGGATGTTTTCAAGGCTTTTTGTCATCACACTGCTCCTAAACTAAGACTCCACATTGAGGAGGAGCCAGACCTGCAGGAGCTGCTGGTTGAGGATGAAGATGATTGTGCTGCAGATGCAGACTGAGAGGAATAAGGAAATTGTCTGCAGACAGCACTAATTTAATCTTTAACACCTAGATCAGCATTTATTTTCTTTTGCTGCATTCAGATGCCTTTCACATTCACTTCAACCTCTGAAACCTGAGAAAACTGCTTTGGTTTCTTTTAAAAAAAGGAAGAATCTAATGCACACAGCCTAATATCCAGCAAAAATAAAATAAAATAAAATAAAATAACTAAGGGAAAATGTCCAGAAATCTCTATTTGTAATTCTCTTAATTATGATTCCTAAATTATATTGGAGATATTGGGAACCTTTTTCTTGACCCCCCACCCCCATCCCCACAAATTTTTTGGCGATTTCTTGTTGGGTGGCTTGTTGCCCTCATCCAATGTTTTTGAAAGGAATTTGAATTTTCTGAAAGGAGTTTGCCAAGGTTTCAAAGGGTTTCAGGATAAACATGAATTACAATGTGAAAGTGTACATTTCAGACCCTTTTTTAGCACTTTCTTGAGGTCATTTTTTTCTCTCTCTCTTTTAAAAAAATCACCTTTTTTGGTTTACTTTGCAGTAATTTTCTTGTAACTTTTTTTTTTTTTTTTTTTTACAAATTTTTCACCCAGTCTATTTTTTATTAAGCTGCTCATATTTTTTGAAAGAAATTGAGTCAATTTGTTCAGGCTGAAAAGTGTTTTAAAGGGAAATTGATTGTAGGTGAACATTGTTATTGCTCATGCCTCATGTTAGATATCATGTTAGTGGGAAAAAAACAACCCGATAACCCCCCGCCCCTCGCTCTTTCTTTTGCCTTTGTAGGTCAACAGGACAGCTGTGATTATATTGAGTGTTTCCTGGTGCATGGGATCAATAGGGATGGGCAGTAACAGAGTGCTGCCTTCAGTCCTGCTCGGGACATTAAATTTAAGTGTCACATAAAAATAATTACTCTTGGTGTTGTTTTGTTTTACAAATCAGATTAATGTTTTGTACTGTTTTTAGAATTCAAGATTTGCATACTTTTTAGGCTTGCTTTTATGTGATGTTGCCTTTTTTTTTTTTTTAACCTTTTTTAATTTTACCTATTATTTTATTTCCTTTTATTTGGGAGTATTACTGCTTTTATTGCTTCTGTTGTTGTGGTTTTTGGTCTGTTTCTTTGTATTATTTTAAACTGACATTTTATGTCCTGCATCTTGCATTATATATTTCCTCTGGTTTTAATGTGATCCTAACTCTACCCTAGTTACGTCTTGTTTGTATTCAATAGGACTGTTTGGCTTTCTGTTGCTGTATCACCATATCTCATTTCTGCTTTCCTTTGTTTGTCAAAGCACTTTGTAAACTCTGTTTTTAAATGTGCTGTATAAATAAATTTTTATATACATAAAGTAAATGTCAGTAACTAATTTGGAGAAGCAGGCTGGAGTTCGCCACGGAAATTTTAACAATGTCCTGCATTTAGGAGTATTTTTACAGCTTTACTCTCCTGTCAAACAATTTCCAAATGAAGCAATTATATCGCTTTCTTCAAAGCCAGACTCCACTGAGAGAAATAATGATTTAACATCGCTGAACACAGGAGCTGCTGGTCTAACACTGCACGCAGGGCCCACTTTGATATTACACACTTGTATTGCTCTGCATACAAAATGCACCTTTAAAAATTGAGCTTTAAAAAATATTATACATTAATATAATTCTCAACTTTCAATGGTTAATTTTTAGCCAACATCAGTCCTAATCATAAATATCAAATATTCATTCATTTTCAGAATTTTTTTACCCTTCAAATGGCTTTAAAGATAATGCCAATATAAGTTTAGATTAAAAAAACAACAACACCAAAATGAGTTAATATACTACATGCAAAGGGATTATATTTTGATGATCACAGCCAGGAATATGCCAATGATTAGCAGCAAAATTGATTGTGACAGTGCACCTAGTGGAAACAGCAGATAGAAATAGAGTTTTCTCCTTATGGCAAATACAGTAAAAATGATGTCATCAGGTGGAAATAGTAAAAATGACAAATTCCAAGTCAAAAGCCCAAAATGACACATAGAAATAATACAGTGCATGTTTTTATGCTTTGATGGCGATGGGATCAAAAATTGCAGCTCACATTTTTTTGCACTTAACAGTATAAATGTAACAATTTTGTTTATACAGTATCAAAAAATAAGAGGAAAAAGATATTTAATTTTGCACTGTCTTGAGGCCATTTTGCTATTGTTTGGTTGTTGTCGCTTGTTTTTTTTTGTTTTTTTTTATTTATTTCATATTGCCCTTTAAAAAAAAAAAAAAAAATTCTGGTGATTTTTTATTACCTTCCTATCTATTTTTATTTATTTTTGGGGCTTTTTTAAAGGTGCTTGTCGCTCCTTTTCAGTGGGTTTTTTTTGTTTGTTTGTTTGTTTGCTTTTAAGAAATCAAGCCAATTGACTGAGGTTTCAGTTGATTAATTTCAGGCTCACCACAGAGGTTAATCTGTGCAACACTGACCTCTGGTGATCAAACACACTCAATACTCTGTTTCCAAACTGATAAAAGCACATGCAGGGAGTCAATGTTTCAGTTCAACCCTCTTATGACCTGGAGTTGGCTCAGTGAGAGAATATGTCTCTATATATGGTTTATTTTTTGTTTAATTTCAAAATAAAACTTTTGTGATTATAAGTGGGCATTTGTGATCATTATATTTTCCTCACTTATGGTAGCATTTCCTCATTTTCTGGTTTTTATGAGTTCTTTTATTTTGGTGCTTTAATTAATTATAAAGGATCATCAAAATGACTCCAACTTAACGTAGGTCTGGTGTCAGTTGCCATTACAACCCGGACCCGGATAAGCACATGAAAATGGATGAATGGGAACTTATAATAATAAAACAAATTCCTGATTTCAATCTGTCTGTGTGTGTGTGTGTGTGTGTGTGTGTGTGTGTGTGTGTGCGTGTGTGCAAGCTTTCTGGCTTCATTTCAATTGATCCTGCAGTGGAAGCAATTTTGGCTATTCTCAGGTATCAGCGACTTTTTCTTGTCACCCTGCAAATGAAGATCAATACTCTAAATGTGCTGAAACTGCTGATTTCTTGTGTTCATTCTCCAAGTTTTTATTTCCAGTCTTTATTTATCTGGGGAGATGTTTTGCTGAGCATGCTTTGCTGTTTTCCAGCTTTCCCTCCTTGTCGAGTATACTTTGCTGCATTCTATGCTGTATATATTTACATTTACCCTTTTACACAGTGAATCATGTTTGGTCATTAACCCTTTGAAAGCTGAGCAAATTGGCTTAACTCCTTTCACAAATGCAGGATGAAGGTTACAAGCAACTTAACAAGACTTGAGCAAGAAATCAGTAAATAGTTAACCTAGAAATCAGAAAAAAAGGGAAAAAAGAGAAGGAATGTTATCTCCAGAAAGTGTCCAAATTAAATACTCGACCCAGGTGTTAAAGGGTTAATATTATTTGTGTTTGTTCACATTTAGTTTCTTTTTTCTCTCTCGCTGTAGACAGTTGTTCTGTGTGGTTGAACATGAAGCTTTTTGTAAATATGAATTTGTTTGGATGTGGAGTGAATAAAGGTCATGTTAAATGTCAAAGGTAAAGCAGTCACACAGTATGTGGTCAGAGCTTGGCTAAATTGTCTGTTTCATCCTCCTTTAAAGGTCCCCTTTAAAGACATTAAAAATGAAAAATATTTTTTTTTATTAACCTTACTTTTGAATTTTATTGTCTATTAACATAATGGACCCCAGGAAGACGAGCTGTTCTTTAGGGCTACCTAACAAATAAATAAATTATATAAAGGGAATGTTTTTATCTCTCTTGATTTGCATAGAAGAAGTGAAGAAAAAACTTAGAGTAAAGGCATTAACATAGCTGAGGTTCAGTGGTGAAATGTTTACTCAATGCTTTGCTTAACTACATATCAAAGGTCCTTGTATTTTATTTTATTGTTTATTTCTTTTTATGCTACCAGTATTCAAAAAAGGCAAGACACTGCTTAAAACAAAAATAAGAAGGAAATGCAATTCTTGGCCTAAATTCAAATGAATATGGTTGTTTGTCAGTATACACTTACTCATTAAACCCTTCGGGACTGTTTAGTGCATTTTATGCTATTTCTATTCTTAGTTCTATTTTTTGCATGTGGT
>NC_056467.1:31979680-32025709 GCF_008729295.1 Plectropomus leopardus
TTTTTTTTTGTTACGTCTATATACAGTAGACAAACCACACACACACACGTAAAAATGTTCTTGCTCTTTTTTATTTATGCATCTATTTTTTTATCCAATGGGTTGCTGTTCATTTAAATAATATTCTTGATTTTTTCCCCTTATATTTATTTAATTGAATTGAATTGAGAGAGAGGGAGAGAGAGAGAGAGATTCTAAAATTACTTTTCCAAAAAGGGAGAAATGCTCCAAAACTACATTTATGAACAGTAGAATTATATATTCAAAATATGCTAGAGAATATATAATATATAATTTCAGGTAATTTTCTTCTTACATTTTACTAATTTTTTGCTAATTTTTGGGTAATTTCTTGTTAAGTTGCTCATGACTTTCCTCCCATGTTCATTAAAGAAATCAAACTGATTTGCTCAGATTTCAAAGGGCTCAATCATCACAATCATCATGATTTCAATTGTAATCTGGATTACTGATAGAATATCAATACAGGCAGATAACAATGCAAAATTCCCATTTCTACCAGAAACGGTTCACTCGCATTCAGTGTCCTCGCAGGACATTTACACCATGTGGTTGACTCATCTGAACACTCTATTAAGACCCGAATGCAGGTTTTTAAATCACACACACACACACACACACACACAAAGAGAGAAAGAGTGTATTTTACTAAAGCTTCCACTAGATGGCGCCACTTCTTCTTGGCCTTTTCTTGGCTGACGCTCAGCCCAGTGTCTTTGACTCTTTTTTTTTTTTTTTACTCAGTGGGCACTTGTGCTCAAAGAAATGTACTCTGTCATGAGAGAAGTTCTGTAATTATGAGTAATATTAGGTATTTCTAGCATTAGAGGTACCTCTTAGATTTATTCATCTTATCCACCTCTGTGCAACTGCTGCACAAAGGTGGAAAATAAAATTGACATACGTTCACTCAAGCATTACTGCAGATGCAGTTTTTTTGCAGGAACTTGTTGGCTACAATGATTCATTTTAATATGCATTTAACAAAGCATTGTTACTGATGCCTAATGCCTACAGATGCCAGAAGACATTTTCTGACAACTCATTTGATCAAATTAGTAAACTGCTCACTAAAAACGACTTCCCTCACCACTTCAAATGAATAATCCTTGTTCTGTATTCAAAAAGGTATCTGAAGCTAATGAATCTTTATCAGTCCCTGTCTGACAAATCGTGTACAAAATTTCCTTTGTGTTTATGTCCCTCCACTGCAGCCTGACTAGGAAATGCTGAATGAAGAAACACAAACAGGGAATTTGATACTTCTGCTGTCATTTTGGAAGAAACCCACTTGATTTTATTAAAATAGTGAAGCATTGTGTTTGCTCCAGATAAACGTTGGAATATTTTTAAACACAGAGGGAGAACTCTGGAGGAGTGTTTCAGTGGTCCTGCAGGTGCCTGGCTGCTGTTTTACAGACTCAGTGAAAAATGTGCACGCTTCTGTCTCAACAGGTGCTGCCACAGGTTGACGGGTCACCAGGAAAACTACTTTGTTACTCTAAAACTACTCTGTTTATGTGCCATATATTAGTATATGCTATCAGAGTTGGAGTTCCGGTGTGCTCTGGCACCACTACATACTGGGTATTGTTCTTTTACTTTGAGTATATATAATGTGACAGAGTGCATAACACAGCATCAAAATAGAGCTTGTTGATCAAAAAAAGTGCTAGTGGAGGATAAAATTCTACAAACATTCTAAATCCCACAAATGTCTTTAAATCCTAGAAATGTAGCAAAATCCTAGAATTGTCCTAAAATCGTAGAAACCTCCCTAAAATCAAAGAAATGTTCTGAAATCCTAGAAATGTGCCAAAATCCTTCATTCTAAAATCCTGGAAACATCCTAAAGTCCTATAAATGTCCTAAAATTCTAGAATAATGTGTGGAGCTGCTGTAAAAAGTTGAGTATCCCAGATACTCAACTTGCCAAATTGAATATACCCTGCAATTTTACCTGTCTGAACACAGGAGCTTCTGAGGCCTGAAAGAATTAGGAATTGAAGTTTGCGAGGTAACTTCAGGGTAAACTTTGCATTTTCAGTACCACAAAGCTAGTTCTCTTTTTACCGAGATAAATCACATAGGCTGAACAGCTAACCTGCTTCTGAGTAATTGTCCTGATATGGACCAAAGTCCAGAGTGACAGGCAACAAAAGCTTATATATTTTTATAGGTCAGTAGCTCTATTATATTGTTTTATGCTTTCTATTTCCACCACTTTTAAAACAGAGCTTCAAACAAACTGAGAGATAGTTTACAACACCAAACACATGATGATTATTTTAGCTGCATTTGCAGTTTTTTTTATGCCCAAAAATATTTTACTTTTCTGATTCATCACTGCAGCTCAGTATAAGTGCCTTGGGGAAAATGCATGAAGTGTTCCTCCCATAGGATATGGTCCAGGGCTGCTAGAAATTTGAAAATCCAAAGATAATTTCAATCCTTTAAGTTTTTAAAGACTGTGATAAATGGTTTAAATAATGGTGTGATTTTGGCATTTTTTATTTTGGCAGGCCCATGGGCTTCAATCTCGACAGAAATACGCAGTTTGATTCGTGGGGCATTCGAGGACACACACACACACACACACACACACACACACACACACACACACAGCCACTTATACACACACTTTCCCCTAAACCCTCCTGAGCTACCCATTAATCAATAATTCTTCTTTTTCGCTCCTCTCTCTCTAAGCTCGGCACAAACCTTTTCCTGCTGCTGAATTCTTCCAAATCACTTCATTCACCCATCCCAGTCCACGCACACACACACACACACACACACACACACACACACACACACAGGGAAGCCGCCCCTCACCCTCTCTCCCAGGATGATTCGAGTCCATTCCCATTGAGCTGCATTAGCATACAGATGTTCGGCTGAAAAGGGAAAGCAGGGGAACACAAAGGGCCTGCATGACCAGGAGGGGAGGGAGGGGTCGAGGGGCTGCACAGGGATGGCCCTTGGCCTCTTTAGGGTCTTACAGGCACACACATTCATACACAAGCACACACAACTACGGGTATTGAATGGTAAGTAGCCATGGGGGTTGTGGGAGTCTGCTCCTGCTTCACGCCACTGTTATTCATTCACCAGAGGGAAATCCTTGGCCGGCCCACAGCTGAATGCCACCACACACACACACACACACACACACACACACACATTCACACACACACACACACACACACACACACACACACATGCACACACACGGCTCCAACCCTCTTTAGGATTTTTCTGGCCAAAATACTTGCTGTCTGTTGTTTCTCAAATACAAAACACAAACAGTATAGTAGAAGTTTCCAGTATCTCCAGTATCAGATTTCTAATATAAGTTTGATGAGATTTGGAATAGTTGGTATAGTAAACTTGAAAGTTGATTTTCTGTTACTCCAGCACTAAAACATTGGAAAGTTGGATTTAGTTGTTGATTATTGTTAGCGCTTTTATTTTAAGTCCTGTAGGTTATTTTGACAACAGGTTCCTGTCAGATATCAATAAAGTTTTGAGGTATTTGTGAATGAAGTTACATTCTTGGACACTACATCTAATGAGAAAATATAACACTTTTTAGTCCATTATCAGCCTAATGTCCAGAAGAAAGTGTTGGCATTGTACGTTTCTTCAAATTCTGGATATGTTACACAATTTGTATGTGTCATATCAACATTTCTAAAGTGGCACAGTTCAGGAGCTGCTTTTGTCATCTGGAGATGAAGGGGATGCCGTACATCAGCCAAGCTGCAGACCATCATTAGATACCAACAAACAACAAAACTGGCTGTGATTTAGTGAGGCATTGTTGTGTTTCCTACAGTGTTTTAGCCACCAAATGTATTTTTTGGTTTTTTCAACCAACCATTAGTGTTTATCCAGTGGCTTTTTAGTCACCAAATGTGAGAACTTGGTGACACATAACTTTTTTTCTTGCAGCTTTTAAGGCACCAAACAATGTGTTTTTTATGATCAATTGCTGTTTTTCCAGCAGGTTATCAGCCCCCAAACATGCATGTTTTTTGTTACTTGTCCCTGTGTTTTACGGGGTGGACAGTGTCACAAAATGCAATTATTTCTTTACTCGAGGTGTGTTTTTAGTATATATATATATTGTGCGACACATATCTGTGGTTTGCAGAAATGAACAATGCCAACATTTATTTTTCTGATCAGTTTATAAATAGTGTAGATGAAACATTCCCACATCATATGAAATTAGCTCCACCAGCACCAGTTACACCAATAAAATGTGTGTTTTATACAGCCAACACACACACACACACACACACACACAGGGGAGGACGTCAACTTCTGCTCCACTTTGTGTGAATAGATGGAAATCAGTCACAAGTATCTCTGTGCCCCATTGTGTGCTGGGAAGTCTTTGTTTGAGCATCTGTTGCCCAAACATTCTCCTCAGTGTCACTCACTCTAAATTGGTCTGTTCAGACGAGTTGCAACAAAACTCACGCCTCTTCCCACACAACACAACACACACACACACACGCACACACACATTGAGGGGAGGGCTGATGGGAGATTCCCTAAACGCAACTAAGAGAAAGAGTTAATCTTTGTTCCTTTTGTGCGTCAGTGAGACACAGATGATTGTAAAGGCTCTAGAAGCAGTGGCAGCAGTTTGAAGTGATGCTCGTGGGAACGCTTTGCCCAGACTGAACATTTGTGTTGTTCCATCATGTAACAACTAAGATTTCCTAACTTTCACAGCACTTACAAGGAATATGACTCTTGTTGCTCACATTTTACACAAATAAAACATCCAAAACAAATACTGCAGATCTGAGCCAGTTATAGAAGAGAAAACTTAGCAAGTCCACAAACAAATTAAGTTTGCACTGATATCACAGCCTGTTATCGCTCTGAAATCATCAAACATGTCCACTCTGTCAGTGGTTTTGGCATAGTGTGTGGCATAGTATGACCCAAAAAAAGTCACCCTCCATATCCAACCATGCTTAGACAGAACCAGTGGCATTGTCATTGTAAGCTGCTGGACTGCAAGATGGCATCGGGTGCATCCACATAAGAAGTGCAAGGTTGGCTTCACTTTACAACGTGGCTGGACATGGTCGCGTGCGCATGAAACACTGTAGGACGGCATCAGGTAATAACGCTGCTGGTAATAATGTTATATGATGGTATAACTGCCTTTTCAACTATGCTCATCTGATTATTTCCCTCTGAGTCATCAGACATGATCTTGCAGAACACTGAAAGAGTTAAGTGTTTTTCATAATGCTAGGACACACAAAACCGACATCAGAGCACTGGAGGTGATAAAAGCCCCCTGCTGCGTCACCCCATGTTGCCTCATCTCAGCCAAAAAGTTGCACATGAACATAGGGGAAAGACTGCCAACCAACACATATGTTCTGCACCTGAGTGATAGGAAATACTCCTCCATACCAGCAGGCAGCGGTTGTCTGTATTCATCATTCAAAAAAGGAAATTGGAAGACCATCTCAACACTAATTAGTCAGTTAGCACATTCAACAACACAATCCAGTGTTGAAAGAACAAAACATATTTACCAACAACACAAACCATCAGGAAACATTTCTGTCATAGAGTTCTGCAGCTAAAGAAAAATGTTCTTATCTCACATAACACGTTTGTTTTGGTCTCAATCCCTCTTGACTTTGGCTGTTTGTGTACATTCCTCACTTCCGTTTCTCTTCTCATGGGCTAAGCCGAACGGCTGGTCAGAGTGATTTCATTGACCGTTGGGCTCCGCCGCCGCCGATTCAACATGCTGACGATGGTCGAGTGTCAATGGTGCAGGACACACCACAGAGATAAAGGACCATGGACGCTCATCAACGGCCCAAGTTCCACCATTGGCAAGGTTTTTTCTTGTGTTGATAGTTTTTAAAGTTTTGAGGGTTTTATTGTTTTTAAAACTTATTATGGATTGTTTTTAAAAAATCGTAGGAAACATTTTAAATCTTTAAATTCTGTTTTGATCATATTGCTTCAAACATCCTTTGCACTATAAATGACACAAAAATGCAGTGAGACACAAGACAGCCAAGCACTCACGTTTCAGGCTTTTATTTTGAAATTAAAGGGGACAAATATATTAAGATAAAGAGCTAGGATATCAACATAACCCGTGGAATGTAAACAATAAATGCACTTAAATTATGTAAAACACAACATCAAACAACACAATATATGTTTCGCTTTGAAAAACAAAATAAATAAGACTTTTAAGTTAACAAAAGTTACAAAAAAACAGCTTGCTGCCAGGTCAAGCTCACAATAAGCAACAGCAACATGAAGCGTCTCTGGACTCTTGGGGGCAGGTGGCGTCGATTTCACAACAAAAGCAAACAATGAGTAAAAAAAAAGCTTGCCTGTTTTCATTTGAACTTGCTTGATTTCACCTGCCACTCAGAGTTAGCTAGCTGGCTGGCTAGCGCGCAACAGAGGTTGACCTACAAACACATTGTCATCAAGGCAACTCTGATAGATAAAAATCAACTATAAACAAAGGTCACCTTTTCACCTGTTTGTTTACACCACAAGATAGCACACAGGATTTTAAAAAAAGGTAAGAATTTCCACATGCTACGACCACAATGCAGTAACACAGTAGTCCATAGAGTCTCACATGCACGATGATCATTTTTCTTTTTCATTTTTCTGCTGACTCACGCTGAGGCCATGAATGTGAGTGAACTCCTCTTTCACCACTTTTGTTTTTCGATGACAGCGCTCAAAAAGATTATTACAGTCAGAGGTGTTAGGCTTCGTGGAGAGGAGAGCAGACTCACTGTACGCTCACACCAACAGCAGCAGCTGATGCTGCTGATCGAGGAATCTGCAGCCGGAGCAACGTCAAGAAAGACATCACCACAACTCATCGTGCTGCTTTTGATGTGAAAACTCAGCAAGTCTTGATTTCTGCCAGGCCTATTAGCCAATAAGGCAACATACATATAGAATGCCAAAATGTTTTTCCTCCTCCTGTCCCCTCCTCTCCGTGAGCTGCCTTAAAGCTACTGGATAGCGTAAAGTAAGCAGATGGACATCATGAATGCATACGTAAAGCATAATTTCTCATAAAAAAAGCAATAAATAAGTCTACAAAAGTGTTAAGCTATAATAACAATAATCATAACACTTTATTTACCTGTGGTGGTTAAAGGCTAGGCTAGGTGTTAACGGTACTAGTAGGTTAGGGGAACGCTAACATCAACTTTGGTAACTAGAGTCAGTGGGTTGCCTACACTTGTGCTATTTTTTTGTCACGAAGGCAGTTTAGCTGGATCCTTGCCAAAATGGCTGACAAATACAATCAAGTGGCCACAGCCATACAGCCAATCAATGAATCAATCAATGACAGCGTACAGTCATTTCACCTCAAGATCTTTCATACAGTCGGAGAGCCCTAATATGACTGGAGAAGTGTGGCAGGCTGCTATGAACTGAGTCAAAATAAGAAAAAAGACCTGAAAAAAGCAACATTGCTCTGGTGAAAAAAAAGAAAAAAAAGTGGTTAGCACACCAGTCATATATCGGGCAAACAGCATTAATCTTAAAATCCTTTTAAAATCAGGGTACAGGAAATTCTCACACAGAACTTCACTCTGAGTAGGATTAGCATATAGGCAAATGCCGAGCTAAGTACCCTTCAAATATTCTCTAAAAATGGGTATACAACAGTATACAGCAGTAACAATGGCATAAAAGATATAAAAAATTAACAACAAAAAAGAAGTCAGCTAAAACTGGACAAACACTGAGCAGCGCTACAACTGCTTGGATGAGAAATGCAATATGCACAAAGTTAGGTACGTTTACCCGGCTGGATTTAGGGAGGAGCTGAAGCCCTAATGTTTGATTCTCTTGTGACTCGTATACTAAAATGCTTTGTTATAATAATGGAGATTCTGCTTTATTTACACCCAATATTGTGCTGCTATTTTGTTTTTGGAATGGACATAAACCTTTTGAAAACTGGAATGGTATCACTTTTCTTGTGCTGCTTTTGGGTGCATTTTAGAAGTATTAAAACCTTTGAACCATGAGCAAATTGATGCAATTTCTTTCAAAAACCAAAAAGAAAGAAAGGAGGGGGACAACAATGAGCAACCTGGTAAAAAATTGAAAGAAATAAGTAGATTTAGAATTTTTTTTAAACTAGGGAAAAAGAAAAGGCTGGGATATGATTTTTCTTATTATCATAATTATATTTAAAATTGTTTTCAAGAACTATTATAATTTGTATGCTTTTTCCAGGTCATTCACTTGTATTTTTTTTTTTTTTTTATCTTTTGTGTTTTGTTGATTTTTTAAAAACAATTTAAGTAATTCTTTAATATAGTGTTTAAGAAATTTTTAGCACTTTCCAGGTCATTTACTTGTTTTTTTTTTAACTTTAGTTTGTTTTTTGTTTTACTCTTTTTAATTTTGGTCTTTTCTAATACTTTGTACTAATTTTAAGCGCTTTTTCTTGGTCATTTCCTCATTCATTGCTCATTGCCTTCTTCCCATGTTTTTGACAGAAATCATGGCCAATTTGCTGAAGTTTCAAAGGCTTAAAATGTTTAATAACAGAGTTTCTGCTTTATTTACACCCTACATTGTGCTGCTTTTTAGTTTTGGGATTGTCGTCACATAGAGTTCAACAGTTGGAACTTCTTTTCCCGATTAAATTCAGCCCTACAGTAAAACCCTTCCCTACTCGTCTGTAACAGATAGCCTGCTGAAGATGGGCAGGCGCCGGCCCTCGAAGCTCGGCGACTCTGTGCCGCTGGAGGAAGAGCTGAGGGAGCAGGAGGAGGTGTAGCCTTCCTCAGAGAGGGAGTCAGCTGAGGAGCAGCGCTGGAGGCCATTCAGCGAGACTGGCAGCTGCTGGGGGAGTTGGTAAGGGAGGTTTGGATTTTTGGAGGGTGGACACCTGGCGCAGACAGAGTCGGTCATAGCATAGAACCGCAGAGCTGAGTCACCGCTGTCTCCCGGCAGGTCGGTGATGCCAGAGAAGGGGTAGGGACAATGCTTGAGGGCCCCTGGCTCAGGGAAGAGAGGGGAGAGGAGCTCAGGGCTCCCTGTGGAGGATGGAGGAGGGGAGACAGAAGAGGCCCTGGTGAAGAGGAGGGAGGACGGCTGCGACTCCTCAACTGGTTGGAAAGTGTGGGGAGAGGAGGAGAAGCCTGCAAAGCTGAGGCTGTGACGCAGCAGAGGAGGCCTCATCTTCTGTTTCTGTGCAGGTGCGCCGGCATTGCCAGTGAGGAGCTCGTCTGCATTGTGGATGAAGTGGCAGCGGGCGCCATACGGGCAGAAGCCAATTGTGTGGAAAGTGCGGCACGGCTCTGTCTTGTACTTGGGGTGCCGGCTGAGGCCCCTCAGCTCATCCATGCCATGGGCGAACTGGCACTTGGCGCCGTACTTGCAGGTGCCGCTTTCCTCGTAGGTGCGACAGAGTTCGGTCTTGTACCGGGTGGAGATGTGAGGAGAGGAAGCCGGGGGTCTGGAGGCAGACGGGGAGGTGATGGAGGAGAGAGAGGTGTTGCTGATGCTGAAGCCTGGTGGAGGGAGCAGCAGTTTTGAGGACACATTGGCTGTTTTGTCCTCTCTGCCTCCCAGGGTGCTGCCCTCGATCATGCTGACTGAGCGATCGACTCTGAAGGGGATGTGGCTGAGCGAGGAGCGGGGGAGCAGACTCTCCCTGTTCCACTGCTGGTTGGAGGCTACGTCGAGCCCCCAGCCGACTGAATCGGTCCCCTCAGAGCTGCTGCTGTTGAACTTGGAGTTGGGGAGGGTCACGGGGCACAGAGAATGGCGACGCTGGAAGCCCAGGACTCTTTGACTGTGCTGCTGCCGTTGCGGTTGTGAGCCGGTGGGCGAGCCATCTGTCGCCTCCAGGCTGCGGAAATTCTGTCACACAAAAGGAGAGAAGAGAAGAATAGATGTGAGCTTTCTGCATTCCAGGAGCGCTGGAGCGAAACTGGCACGGCCAAGTCAAGCTGAAAGAAGATTTTAAAGCTGCAGCTGAAGCAGAAGGAGAAATTTACTCACAAAGTCCAACTATATTTTATCTTGAAATGAACTACATAAGGCCTCGGACTTCATAATTATTTTAATTTTCACTGCAAATAAATAAATAAATAAATAAAAATGGGGCTTTACTTGTGTTGCAAAGTAGCATATGCATGCACAAAGACAAAACAACCTTGCTTCAGAGTTTTTCTTGTACTTTTCCTATTTCTTATCTAGACACCTTTCACAAGTGTTTAACCCTTTGAGCCCTGTGCAAATTGATTTCTCTCTTAAAGCATGGGGGGAAAGGCAATGAGCAACTTGGCAAGAAATGTAGTGCAAATTGCAGGATTTAGTTGATTTAGAATTTATTAAAAAGCTACGGTCAAATTTTCAAAGAACTATATTTATAACTATCATAATTACATATTTAAAATTATTTTTACAGAACAGAAAGTATTTGTAAGCACCTTGGCTTGTTTGCTTACTTTTTTTGTAGCTTTTTACTAATTTCTCAAGTTGCTCAATGCCTTTTTCCAGTGTTTTTTTAAGAAATCAAGCCAATTTGATAAAATTTCAAAGGGTTGATCAATTATACTTTTAACTGTAAAAATATTTCTAGTTACTAAAAGAAAAAGACAAACCACAGACTACTTTCGCAAAGATATGATTTAAGCCAAAAATGCAATACATGTGATAGCAAATGACTGTTCTTGGCGTTTTCATTTATTGTTTAGCTTTCTAAAACTTCTAACCCTAGATGTCCACTGAAGTGTACAATAATTTAAAGATTTCTTTTGAATGAAATTTAGACACACTTAAATCTAGATTTTCCTAAAACACTGCCATTTTTAGTAATGAGGTCATGTACATAAATGAAATTCAGATACGGACAAAGAAAAACACTTCATCAAGTTCTAAACTTTTTATTACTTCATTATCTTTTACCACATTGTGAAACATGCATATATGCTGCATATAGCATCGCCATAACTGAGAATCATCAAAAAAGAGCTCAAGCTGAACACAGAGGATTGTGGCGTGTTAGTAGATATGCATTAAAGATTTAAATTGTCTTACCTTGAAGAACTCCTCATCCAGTTCTAGAAAAGGGGTTAGAAAGTCAGAGGGCATGGTTTCCTCCACTGTCCTTGCAGGGTAAAGGTGCTGATTCCAGTGGAGGAAGATTGGTGAGGACAGAATGGGTCCAAAGTGAGAGACGACACACTGCTGTGTGGAGCGGAGACGGCAGAGTAAAGTTTAACAGACAGGAGATTTCAGTTTGGCCCCTGAAGTTTGCTTTTAGAAGGTTTTAGGGGGAAGACAAACTGCTATATCCCAGGGAGGGAAGGGGAAAGAGCAGTAGTCAGGTCTGTTTAGAGGGGACAGGGAGCTGGGAGAGAGAGCAACGTGACTCTCAGAGGAAAGTTTCTTGACCATCTGTTGGAATCTGCTTAAATAGTTGGGGAAACCCACCCATACACCCACCCCCTGCCTGTGTTCTTCAGGGGGCAGTGCATGGAGTGTGTGTTAATGTATGTTAATGTGTGTGTGTGTTGGTGGGGGGGGGGGGGGGGGGGGGCTGGGGTCCTGCATTGTAATGGTGTGCTGGGGGGCAGGGTGGGCACAGAAAGAGGAGGAGTAGGAGGAGGGGGCTGAATGAAACTACTTTTCTACCCATTCATTACCAAATCCTTAAAGATGCATTCTTCTTTTTTGTTTTTTGTTTAGGGATTGATAAAGCTAAGGAGATAATGACAAACACCAAACAAATGTACTTTCATTAGTGCAGTTCCAATGCAACAAAGTATTTAAAAGTGCATTTGACGTTTAAGAAAATGTTTTTCACAACGCTTTTATGAAGTTTATTCCCCCAAATGTTTTCAGCTATTGAAGGAAAACACACCCACAATATCTGAAACATGTGCATTAATCCCCCCAATAAAAAAAGAAAAGTAGCAGAGGACTTTGAATATGACAAAATTAAAGATGTTTACATCCTAAATTGATGCAGAAAAAGCACAAATTGATGCATATAATTCAGCATAACGTAGGAAATTAAGTAGGTTTTTTTGTTGGATTTTTGGCCAGAGGCTTCCCAAACCCCAAGTTTAGTATGCACCCTCTACAATGTTGAAATGAAACCTACTGCTTGGATAGGTGACCTTAGAAAGTCTCGCAATGACACTGAGCTGAATGTCATTGTGTGACTGCTCCTGTCAAAGCAGTTGATATAAATAAGTCCCAAATATCCTTTCAGCTATGGGATTTCTGTTTATTCCACTGAATATTTATTAAAATAGTCTTTTGTCATGAGGCTTACTGATATTAACAGGATATATTATGGCTGGGAATGTGTGTGTCAGGGTCAGTTGTGAGCTGCAGTTTTATCCCAAAGTCATGTCGATTGGAAACTCCAAAATGCCCACAGGTGTAAATGGAGTGTGAATGTGCTAGACTGATGATCTGTCTAATGTGTACCCCACCCAGTGCTGTGAATAGACTTCAACACTGGGTGGGGTATGCCAGTGTTTAGTTCCTGGATATCTGAGATGTTTGTCAGAGTCAGAGACACCTTAGGGGGCATAAATGATGTCATTTGTCTGAATATCAAAATGCATGTTGTCTGGAAAAGCTAGATCTATGATATTGTGATGTATGTGACATGTATGTAAAACTTATCATTATTGCACAAGTTGTCTTCATGACCTTAGCATGTTGACCTTCCAAGCACAATATGACCAAGCCTTCTTTGCTGTCAGCTGTACATAAACTACACATTTATCTTTCAAGACTGAATTGATTAAAATATCCCAGTTATCTCAGATTATATTTTACATTCATGGCCTCACATTTATGGGAGATAAAAATAAATCCTGACATGTGGCTTGGTGAGGATCTAGCCACTCCCTCAGCAGGGATGTTTTCATCATCACAGTTTGTCGTTTCGGAGATATTCTTTGTGTTTAAATGCAAATTGAAGCAAGTGAGAATGGTTCAGTGCTAAAGGGGGAAACATTTAAACACAGTAATATAGTGGACAAAACAAATAGCCCTTTTCATTGAAATTAGCGCATGTATGCAGGTTTTTTAAACATGGGAAAACTTGCTAAAACTTAGCAATAGTTTGCCCAGTGGACCAGTGTCATGTACAAAGCTCTGCAGCAGACGACTGACATTATGCCTTTCTGTTTTTTTTTTTTTTTTGCTGGTGTGTCACATTCAACATCATGGGTGCTACACCTCTCTGTAATCACTCATTTTAAAACAGTCACATAGTTTAAAAGGTATAGAACTACAATATATTTGCTGTTTTTTCTTCCAGACTACTTTGTACTCATAAAACAGTCAGTGTGTTTACGTGATGTTACACAAAGTTAAATTATTTTGTTAGTTGACTAAAACTTGACTTTTAAAATATGTGTAAACATGTTAGTCTGACTGAAATTGGAATAAACTGAATTTATCAAAATCAGACTAACACACCCAGATAATGTGATTTGAAGTTGAGCTTTTTTTCGTCATGTAAACACCTCAGTCTGACTTTAACTGGAATAGATGGTTTACGTGTGTTCCTCTTTGCCATGCCAGCCCCCCTCTGTGGTTAGGGATAGGGACTGTTTGTTACTCATGTGTAGGGAAGGGGTGCTACCAAACGGGTCAGGCATCAAAAACAAAATGTACGCACTGAGGAGGGACTTGATTTTGGGTTAGGTGAGGGACATTCAGCTTGAAAAGGTAATATTTTATATTTAGTTTAAATAAGTCAGTCTATATCATAGACTGTATAAATAATACAGGTCTATGGCAACTAGCTGAAAGGGAGCATATCTCCACCTGCTGTGACGGGGTCGGACATACTTCCATCAATAAATTGATTCTCCCCCGGTGCTTGTATACTGAGACAAGGACAGCAGTCAAATTAAATGACCTAATCGAGCTATGACTGTAGCTCCACTAAACTGTGCATGTAAACGTACTGACTGACTGACATCTCAGCACAGCAATGCAGGACTTTGACCGTGTGTTTATGAGAAGCGCTCAAATCACCATTTTATGCCTCTTCAGTTGTGTGACAACAGAAACATAAAAACATGAAGATGAAAGAGTGAATAACTACATGGTGAGTTTGGTGAGTGTCTGAATGCTGACAAGATGTGGGCTGAAATGAAGGGAGTTATTGTTTACTAATGGAAACAGAGTGAAGAAGGAGAGATTTCTACCAAATGTTTTGGCATTTAAAGAGTGGAAGGTGGTCTTGTGCGAGTACATGATGTTTTCACACATTAAAAACATTTTTATATTAAACTTGAAAAAGTGTAAAAAGTGTAATCAGGGATAAATGTTTTCATGAACGAGTAACCCAAGCAGCCAAAAGTTTGATGTTTGGGTTGTTGTGACAACTGAGTGACAGTTCCTTTTTTTTTTTTTTTTTTTTTTAAAAAAAAGAGGTTGCAAAAACAAACTGTAAAATATACAACAGACATTCCTTTTCCCAATGCCTCACTGATACAATGCTGTGGTGTGTGTGTGTGTGTGTGTGTGTATGTTCAGGGTTAAATAACTGTAATCCAGTGTGGTTTCCTCCCTGAGGTTGGGTGGTTTAGTAACAGACCGACTGTTGTTACATCTCTTTCTCCCCCCGTTCTTTTACTGTCTTTTTCGTCTTCAACACTTTTCTGTTTTTTTTTGTTCTTTCTTTCCACTCTACACATTACTCTTTTCACGGACAGAGCAGACAAACTTGTCCAACACTTATTGTTCCCTGAATGTTCAAGTCAGGATTTTGGAGAGCAGGTAGCAGGATTGGACCCCAAATGAGGCAGCTAAAGATAAACTTCAAATACAAACAAACAAAATACCAAAACTCCCCAAATCAGGCATGCGCATTACTGAACTCCAGTTAAAAAAATGAAGATGATCTGACCACACCACATAACAAGGCAGACACTAATTTAGGGAAAGGAAAACAGGTGGGTAGACTGCAGGACTAGTGCACATCTGGAACTAATCAAAACTGGCAGGAAAACCCAAGGGCAGGAAGTAAAGTGAAACAAGACGAGATGCGAGTAACAACAATGAAACTGGAAACACTAAAAATGACCAAAGAAAAGCATCAAACAAGGAAAAACACAACCTCAAGAGGAGATCAGTGCAGATCATGACAACTGGAGTGTTTTTTTTTTGATGGATCATGCAAATGAATCAGTTACCTCTCTCTCTATGTCTCTGTGTGTTGTTGTGGTGGTCTAGTGACACACCAACTGAATCTTACATAACCAGTAGAACTGTCTGTGGCTGTGGGACGTGTGTTTGTTTGTTTGTGTGTGTGTGTGTGTGTGTGTGTGTGTGTGTGTGTGTGTGACTGAGTAGGTAGGCATAGCTCTTGCAGTTGCAAAGAGAATGTATACAGAGTATTACTGTAATGCAGTGTTGTAATAACCCCTGAGTTGATTATGTAAATGAAAATCTCTTATTTCCATTAAACTGATTCCACCGATAATTGTACACTTCAGTGTTTATTGGCAATGTTAATAAGGACTGCTGACTGAAACTGCTATACTGTATCTGACTGGACAGTCAGTGTTGATTTTACTGTCACTGTTATGGTATTGTAGTTATTGTCATTGAAGTATTGTATTTGTTGCTTGTATTTGTATTGATTGCTGTGGCAATATGGCACATTGCCAAGGATGGCATATATAATTTTGCAAATTGCATAATTGCACATCCTTAATCATATTTTATTAGTAATATGATTATTAAATTGAATTTAGGATTTTTTTTTTTAATTGTCGGAGGCAGTTGTATGGATACTTTTTAGCAGTTTACTATTGTTGTTGTGGTGGACTATTGTGCTCCCTCAGTGATTATGCCTTGTGCTATATATTTATTGTTGTATGTTGTTCTGTACGTCTCTTATGTCTTGTTGTTGTGTGTTGAGCATGGTGACAAATGAGTTTCCCCTTTGAGGATTAATAAAGTGTCATTTTGATTTTTGTTTGGTTTCCTGCCTTGGGCGTTGTTGAAAGGTTTTGAACCTTTTGACTTGATTTTGAAATATTTGCTAGTAATGCTCTTTTGCTCTTTTGACGCTGCTACAAAACAGCCATCTTTGTTGCCTAAAAAGCTGCTGGAAATAAATGAGGATGACAAGCTGAAAAACAACCACTTTGTGTTTTTTGGCTTTGAACAGTCGTCTGCAGGTTGGCAGGTGTCCCGCCTATGTGACACACCATCCACCATCACCTCCACCTCCTGACAAAGTCAGGATGCAGTATATGAGCTGGCTCATATACTGCATCACTTTTACTTTTCTTAATTAATGCAGACTGCTTTTAAATTAATTTTAAACAATTCTATTGTGTTTTTATCTCGTGTTGTGTTTTTTTGTTTTTATCGTTAAGCACTTTGTAACCTGTTAAAAAAAATAAATATATAAAGTTATTATTATTACTTTAGAAATGCTGATATGATACATATGAAATGTACACATGAAACTTATTTTTCTGGTGACCACACTGTTTTTTTTTGTTTAAAAACCCCAAAAACATTTAGTTTAAAATAAGCAATACAACTATTCAAGTCGTTGAGCAGTGAATAAGTAAAGAAGGTAGAGAATATTTCAGCACTGAAATTTTAAAATGTAGCCCTATATGACACACAGGAAGTGCTCCATTTTTTATTTGTTTGTTTTTTAAATACAAAGTTAAACATTTAAATACTCTTTGGATCGGTTACATAAAATAAAGAGACGTACTTTTTGGCAAATTCTTTTCCTTCCTAAATTAACACTGCGTAGAGAAAAAGCTTTTCATTGGCTTCATCTGAGACCTAAAACATGTAAAAAATATATTGACACACTTTGCTGAGTCAAACCTCCAACTGGATCACACAATACCTATCTATTGTGAAAGGAAGGCAATTTTGCAGCACAGCTCTGATCAGGATAGAGACTAACATTAGAGCTACGTTTCACTACCACCGCAAATTCAAGCCTGCATAAAAATCATGATGGTGGTTTAACTTCGGCTGGGAAATGTCAGTTAGCAGTGGTTTGGGTGGAGACGTGGGAGGAGCCGGTTTACAGAGGCTGGTACAACACATTAACACTGTGTCAGATATGTTTTATGATCTGCAGACAAATATAAGAGGTAATATCTGTCACACTGTAAAATCTGACAAATTGATCTTACTTACAATAATCTTGGAAATGCTTTGCCTTGAAAGGGGAAAGTAAATTTACCAATCTTAACTTATGGTTACTTTATAAGCTTACTCAAAAACTTTATTTTGTGAAGTTGTTGCAACTTAAAAATGACAAGTGAAATTACCTAGCTTTGTGTTAGCAACTTCAGAAAACCAAATTAGTCTGACTTAACTTGATCATGACAAAGAGGATTTGGCCAAATATGAAGTTATGAGATCTGCAAGTTCTGTTTTGTTGCCATGTTTGAGAAAATACAGATACGATTGACTAGTTTGCAACCAGCAGAATACAGATATAAAGCCAACTAAACTTGGTTTGCTTAAGTTGCTAAATATTGATTTCATTTTTAAATTGTAACAACTTCACAAAATCAAGTAAATATGACTTTTTCAATCAAATTTGTATTTAATTTTTGTGCAGGGTATAATAATAAATCATATATACATAGCCACATCTCATCCATACGTACCCATACGTTTTACACATTTTTTGGGTATTGATACTCCCAAAGGAAAGTTAACCTTTTGTCTAACCCTGCCCTCCCTACCCCATCTGGCTTTGAATGGCTGGTGATGTCTTGATAATTTAAATAAATAAATACAGAGATAAGTACGATGAAAACATGAATTATTATGAATACTTGGTTTACTGAAGTTGCTAAATATTAATGTAATAAAACCTGTCTTTTTTAAGTGCAACAGCTTTACAGAATCATGTGAATATGAATATATTTTAAGTAAACTGAACAATTACATATAAAGTAAACATAAATTAAGACTAATAGTTATATTAAGTTAGATTTTTAAAGGAAGTCAGTTTCCTAGATTGTTTCAAAAGTAAAATCAATTTCTCAGATTTTACAGGGCAGTTTGCATAACTAACACAAAACCACAAACTATTAAAATTAAATAAATGGCTTACAAATCATATAAAAAACTCATATAAATCATATTTTTAAAAAAATGGGGAAAAAAAATTTCTACAGAGAATGGCAATCCTAAGTGTGGAGAGCCTTTAATCGTGAAAAAAAAAATGAAAAAGAGCCATTCTTCTGAGGCACACTCAATTTCATCAACCTAACATTTTCCCAGAAATTATTCAGATAAGACAAGGCAGAAACAGAAATGAAAACAGAAAACAAATGATACCAATCCTGGAATAACTGAGCAAACACACATTGAAAATATGAAGCTATTTAAGGGGTAAATGAATCAAGTAATTATGAAAATGTATTGACTGTGTAGACTTTTATTTTGTCAAATGCACACACAATCTCAAAACCACCACATACACAAAACACACACAATCTTTCTCTCTCTCTCTCTCTCTCTCTCTCTCTCACATAAACAGACACCCCAGCATGGTTGTTGGCCCCCTGTCTGAGCCTGTCTTGGCCTCTTTGTTGAGGCCAGCATGACAAGAGCTCTATTGTCCAGATGTCCATATGTTCCCATACACCCCACAGTAAAGCATTATGGACAATACCAGCACACAGGATCTGATCTAACTGTCTTCTGTGGCTTAATGGCGGACCAGAGCTCATTCTGAGACTCCAACAAGCTTAGCTGCATATGTTAAAAAATGTATTCAAATACAGCTGCCACTGCATCCCTCTGGAACTAAACACAGAACTTATGTGACCGGGATCTGACTATATAGTGGAGTTTCTGCAAAGCATAATCTTCAACTCATCTTTAGTGGCGCAAGCAAGAGAGCTGTCTATGAGGAAATGAAAGAAGGTGCTACCCTCTAAATTGTGGACAGCCCACTGGACAAGACACAGCAAGACATTAGGCAGGTTTCCAGTACAGATTTGTGTAAAACTTGTATATTATACTCATATTTTCAAAATTCGATAAAACACAATTGCGAGATGACTGCATTTTCATAAAATGACTTCTTTGGTGATAACATTCCAAAAAGCATGGCAATAAATGTTTAAAATATTGCTGGACAACAGACAAGACAAATCACCAAGACTGAGGCTGTTGCATCCAGAATGACAAAATAATCAAGGTTAGATCAGATAGTTAGATCAAATATGAGTGGTAAGTGATAACGGCAGTGAAGTATAAATCACAAAATTAGAACAGGGTGGTTTTATTCTCCCTTCAACAAGTTAACTTCCATTTTTTAATTTTCATTTATACAGAATAATCACAACTATTTTTGTGATTTCAACCCAAAAATGCCTGAAAACAAGCAACATGCATTGCAATTTTACTGCCATGAAACCAGGTATTTTTGGCCGCAACATTCCCCCCAAAAAGCCTTAGAAATCCTAAAGGGACTGTTTAACTGCTTAGAAGATACATCATATGGTGTAAGACAATTTTGCAGCGTTTGTTTGTAATGTGCCATCTAAACATATAGCTTCTGTTATTGTTCTGAGGCTTTAAGATGCCTGGTGCATTGGTGTAACTGCTGTCAACAGCAATTGTTTGTTTTTTTTTGCATAAAATCTGGCTATTCAGTCCACAAACCTAACTCTATGAGGTTTTCAGCAGAGTTCTTTAAAGAAAAGTCTGTTACTTCAGCAACAGAAAAAAAGAAAAAAGAAAAAAAGGACATTATTCCTGAAAACGCATTTGCTGCTAGTGAGTTCTTCAAATGCAACCTTTAATTGCTGAGAGTATCCTCTTGCATGTAATGTTGCAGTTCCACATGAGGCCGATGAGCTGTTTACTTCCTATATACAAACAATTCATGCTTTTAATATTCATCGTCATCTCCTCCCTGCCTGCCCATTGTTATGGATGTTGGCTCATTTGGGTCATTTCCATTTCAGGGTGGATCTGAATGGTCATCAAGTGCCCTGTTTGCAAAGCCAAAGTCTATTGTTGTAACCTGCTGTGTTTGTTTGCAGTGGTGGTACTTTGCTCCCACTTTCCTGCCTCTATTGACATGGAAGAGGGCCATAGCCATCAGATGTCCTCCACTTTTTATTTATTTATTTCCTTTTTAGTAAGATTAATTTGTTGGCATTTTTACCTTAATTAGATGACGGAGAGTGTAAAGGATGGAAGAGACATTGCGATTGGATCAGACTCAAGTCCAAATAGCCAGACATCTACACCTACTGAAAGACCAAATGAACCATTCTCTCAAAGTGGGACGTCTCTTAATGTGGTATAGCAACAGCCTGGAATGAACTGACAGGGACAGAAAAAAATTGGACTGGAGTGGAGACCTCCACCAGCCAACACCAATGGTGCATTCATGGCTTTAAGTTGTAATGTGCAACATGAACTCTACAAAGAAGATGTGTTGTATTTTATCGCTCAGAGCACTCAACACAGTGATAACAAAGAGCCAGTGAAACAAATCAGGTGAGAAATACGCTCGGGAACTCATTTTTCAGATGAGTCTGCTACCACATAATTTTAGCACAGGCCACAGAGGTACCTTGGATGTCTGCTACTTGACCCTCAAAGAACAACAGATCACTGGATCAGTGACTTTTTCATAAGATTGTACAGACATATCCAAACTTCATACAAGTATGACGCTAAATCAACACATTTTTTTCTCTCTATTAACTCAAACTTAGAATTGATGACTGGTTGAAGAAAATTTGTAGGGCAGCCAGCACTAGCTGTTGAGCGTGTTTGTACTGTAACAGAGTTCACAGAGTAACAGACAACATATCTTGCAAAAAGTATCAAAACTTACAGCACCCGGTGGCTCAGTGGATGGAGTGGGTGCCTCATGTATAGAGGCTGTGTCCTCGCCGCAGGGGCCGCAGGTTCAATTCTGGTCTTAGCCCTTCGCTGCGTGTCATCCCCTTTCTCTCTCCACCTTTCATGCTTAAGCTGTCCTATGGAATAAAGGCTAAAAAAGCCCAAAAAATAATCTTTTAAAAAAGTATCAAAACTCAAATAGTTTGAAAGTTTTGAATCATTTACATCACTTGAAGGAATGGATACTGTGAGAGGTATTGTCTGCCCATCACTAGCACATTCTCAGGGCATGAGTAGTATTGGTAGGTTCATTTGTTGTTAGGTATGGGACATCTGATTACAGCTGAGCCTTTTGGCTAAACCAGCAACTATTGGGCCATATATACATTACATGTATTGATTTCCAGCACAGGACAGAATACAGGCCTTGAAAATAATAGGCCTTCCAAATACCAATCCTATCGTGCGCTGCTGATATATGATGTTCGCTCTGTTATGGGAGACCATTTTTATTCTTTTTATACCCAGGGAATGAAACCATCAACTGACTCTGTTAGTGCCAATAAAAAACACAGGGCCGCAGCATCTCTCTCTGCTTTTAAGCCGGTGATTTATGGGTCTTTTTGTAAAGTTCCAGGAAGTATTTCCAGCCCTGATAGGAGTTTTTAAACGGCTGATTAAAGTTAAAAAAATTTATGAAGATTAATGGTGACTACAGTTGGGAAAACGAACATGTCGTTGAAGCTGAGAGACGAATGGCAACCCCAGGCAGTTAGCGACTGTTATACAGAGGTGGATAAATCACTGTGACCCGACTCCGATGAGTTCGCACAAACAACCGTGTCACGACAAGCTGCCGAGGGAGGATATTTTACTTTGTCTTTGGCCTCGTTACATCCATCAAGCCAGCTTCCTCTCTTCTAATAACTCTTCCAGCCCTTATTTCACAACAACATGTTCTCCTGTGTGGTAAACTGAAATTATTATCGTCCTAATCTCCTACACACATATTCACACTCTTTCTGGATTCGTCTGTTAAGAGGAGTATCAGCAGTCTTGTTCAAACAGAAGGAGAGGATGACAGTGGTTGTGGAAAAAGAGATAGATGATGTTGAATGAAGACACTTACCACAGCTTTGATAACACAATGCTGCTGGGATTTCCTGTTGCATTGTCCTCCAACGCTCAATTCAGATAAGGAAAACAACAAAAAATTACCAGGGTAAAAATGGAAAAAGCCTCAGCAAGAGCAACAAATGTAAAATGACTTTCCCTGAATGGACCGACATGCAATAGATGTCTTTTGTACAAAATAGACTAACATAATAAAATTACATTATAGATAACCTAAATTGCAAAATTATAGACACTGGACTACATTATATGAGTGGTTTGAAAAAAATTTCTATGGATGTTTTGTAGTGAAATGTGGTTTTTGGAATTCATCAATCCAAGAACAAAGTGGAATATTATTTAATTTTATTAGGTGTGTTTGCATTGTTAGTTCTTCCACTGCAGCACAACCCCTGAATATTTTCTTCAAACCAAATTGCCACAATAAATGTTGGCATTATACATTTTTGAAAACTACAAATATATTAATTTGGTATTCCATTATGTAGAGGATATAATGAAACATTATTTCATTGTTTTTTACTCATAGGCAAAAACGCTACTTGGTTACGGTTTGGAAAAGTGCTGTGGCATAAAAAACCCTTTTTCAATTGTCCAAACGGTGGCTGGAAATGCTGCTGATGTCTCCACAGAACCCCTACACATTCACTCTTGGCGGCACAATTTCCGCGACATATGCCACAATGTCTCGCCAAAAACTCTCACTTTTGGTGGCACAACTGACGCTAGGTATGCCGTAGTGTCTTAATAAAAACATCCACTTTTGGTGGTGCAATTTTCTGCTAGATATGCCATGATGTCTCCCTAAGAACATATACTTTTGGTGGCAAAATTGCTGTTGGATATGTCATGTCATCTTCATAAAAATATCCACTTTTGGTAGTGCAATTGTTGCTATATATGCCATGATATCTTGCTAAAAACACCTACTTTTGGTGGCACAGATGCCACTAGATATGCCTTGATGTCTTACTTGAAACAACCACTTGGTGGATCAATTGCCTCCAGATACGCCATAATGTCTTGCTAAAAACAGTCGCTTTTGGCGCCGCAATTTCCGTTAGATATATGATGATGTCCCACTAAAAACAACCACTTTCTGTGGCGCAATTTCCGCTAGATATGCCACGATGTCTCACGAACAACTTCTTTCGGTGGAACAATTGCTGCTTAATATGTCACGTGTTGCTAAAAACACCCACTTTTGGTGGAACAACTGCAGCTAGATATGCCATGATGCCTTCCTAAAAAAACCCACTTCTGGTGAAAATGCCGCCATGTCACCAACCAGTTTTTTTGTTCTCTAACAGTGGTCTGCAGCTTGGCAAGCGTCTTGCCTAGGTGACACGCCATCCAACATGCCCTCCACCTCCAGATGACAGTCAACTCATATACTACGTCACTTCAGAAACGTTGATAAGATACTTATTAAATGAGTAAATATTCGTGGTTTGCAGAAATGTACAATGCAAATATTTTCTTATGGCAATTGAGCTGTCTCAACAGCCATACTCTCTTTCTCCATACATTTGTGGTCATCAGGTACATAGTCACAGTCTTTTTCTCTCCCTTTGATCCTCCATCAGGCCGTATAGCTCCCCAACTCTGCAGAAACAAACACGCACTCTCTCTTTCTCCACCAACAAGGCATCCCTAACTTCCCCTCTTCAGTTCACTCTTGAGGAGGGAAGCAGCAGCCGGCCCTGCTTCCTGGAAGAATGTCCAAAGAAAGAAAGAAAGTGTGTGTGTGTGGGTTCGGGGGTAGGATGGTGGGGGTGGTAGGCGCACAGAGTGTTAAGAGCGTCCACTGGATTATGTTTTGACAAAAGACTGGACCCCCTGCCTGCTGTAATTTTCCCGCCAGTCAGTTTCCTGTTTCCTGGAATCTGGCAGCGTGTCTCTCAGACACACACACACACACACACACACACACACACACACACAGCACACAGCACACAGCACACACACACACAGGCCATTTGGTGCCAGCTGCTCAGTATGATGCAACAGCAGAGTGACCAGCGAGCCCTCGGGGCATCTGGTTAATAAAGACTTCCTTTCATCGAATCCCTGGGAACATAATCCATACACCATTTTATCACAGCGCTTAGAAATCGCCTTAAAAAACAGAATCTGCAGAATCCTTTTCATCCTGTGACAATAATAAAAAGATTATTTTCCACATTGTAGCTGACGGGCATTGTTTCTGATACTCAGCATGTTCAACACGTGGTTTATTGTTTCAGTCTTTGGCAGCGTTGGGAATAAGTGCACATAATTAGATATTTTCTGTCAGTGGCACTTTTTCTTGCATTTGCTATGAAAAAAGAAAGACAGTATTTTTGACACAAACAGATAAATATAGCTCTCTCACTCAGATCTCTCAGATTACACTTGCACAACAAAGATTTTTACACCAGGTCTTCTATACTAATTAATCAACATATTGAAGACATTAAAGATAAAATTTTATGAACATGACTAGGTCTCTGTCAAGTATTTTGAGTATTTGGGAAAGTGCACCTGTAGGCCAGAGCACACTCTGGTGCTGTATGTTTTGCTTTCTTTATCAGATCAGAGTTGAGATCTGGTTGAAATTCTCCTGACGTTACACAGGATCAGAAATGGAGGGCTCGGAGATTAGCAAGCCAAGCCATAGGAATGCATGGTACGTTCTAACAATATGTATTTGTGTGTATCTAAGCTATTTTGTTGAGTTGTTTCTCAGCAAAAAGCTCTGAGTAAGTAAGTAAGTTGGTCTTTTATTGTGGAAAGTAAACAATGGAAGGAGTGAGGCAAATAATTAAGTGTTAAGAGTATTGCTGTCTTGCTTCACGTTGGTTCAGTACATGGAGCTTCCATATTCTAACATCAAGATTAAATGTATCGTCATTTTTTTCATGTTGATACATGAAAAGAATGAAACTTGTGACTCAGGTCCAGCAGCGTAAAATAAAGTGACAGTTACTAAATGATATTACTACTAATAAATAAAACTAGAAATAACTTAATACCTGATATTTATATCTAAATAACTTAAAACTTTATTGTGTTCACATCACTTGATTTCAGATATCAGCTGCACTTCAGTAAGAACTAAGTTAGCCGTTATCTGCCTTTCTCAGTTTGTTAGCGTGACTGATAGCACAGCAGTTAAGGGCCAGTTTATTTGCCAGTTGCAAAATACTGGAATTTATTTGTGTCACATCATTGGTGTAAGAGTAAGCATGAGTTTTACAAATGGTATCTTCAAAATGAGCTATGAACATCTTAACAAACTTTGAGCTGACCAAAAACTCCTGCAGCTTTTAGTGCATCTACAAATGTACCTACAAATGTATTTAACACTGTGCAAAGCATGCAGAGGATGCTGCATAGGCACTCAAATGTTCACTGCAAATGTCTCTGAGGACAAATGCTGCCCTTCATACACACGCACGCACGCACTCTCACACTCACACTCACACACACACGCACACGTACACACACACACACACACACACAGACACACTCAACTGCCACGACTGCTGGATGGTTGCTCAGGTTTGTGTGTGTGAGACAGACTGGACCTTGTTCACTTCAGACAGCCTCAGTCTGCTGATACAGTGTGAAGTAACACACAGGCACACACACGCAAACACACACAGTGAAGGTGTAAGTGTGTGAGGTGTTGTTTGGTGCTAAATGAGACCAGTCTCAGCAGCTGCTACTATGTTGTTTTAACAGGGGCTGTTGTGTATGTGTGTGTGTGTGTGTGTACTTGTGTGTGTGCGCATGTACCCCTTGCCCTCAGCTGTTAGTGGCCAACACTCTTTTGTTTTTGCATGACATCATATAGTTGTGAGCAGACAGACAGACAGAAAGGGGGGATTCCAATTTTTGGGAAGTTTTGTTAATCGTGTCAAATTAAGGTCATTAACAACAACATAACTATCAGTACAACTGCAAACACTACTAACACAAATATTTCCTTTACTGAAACTAAGAAAAATAAAGTACAAAGGTTTTATTGTCTCCAGCAGCGAAACACTGACAGCTACAGGAGTGTAAATTTAATTAAATTAAACAGATATCAATATGAGTTATGATACATGTTCATGCATTCATCAGAAAATGAATCAAGCTGTGTGTCAGTCAACAGTAAGTAAAGGAAAACTCTTGGACATGTGCACCTGTGTTACACACATGCAGCACAGTTTGTTCTGCCAGTCTGGGCTGAACGACAGATGGAACATGTTGTGAATGCTCTTTGGAGACAGAGCTGGAAGTCCCCAGGATTGGACTTTCCCTCCAGATTGAGAACATACATGTAATTTGATTTCATAGAAGGGGATTTACATGTTAAACTTAATAAAGCCCATTTCACATTTATATTTGACCCCACATAATTGAAATTATGGTTCTCTTTTGAGCGGGGAAATAAACTTTGGTCTCAATACAGTGCAATTACAGTTATGAAAAGGTTTCTTTAGCCTCATTCCCACTGTACAAAAAAACCCTCCTAACATCTAACTTGTTAATTCAATGGGAATGCGTGCTTGACGTTCACACACAGATCAAATGACTCTGCAGTAGATATGGGTATTTATCACTCTCCGCTGTGATTGGCGTTGATGGGAACACAACATCCAGGCAAACACATTATAAATAGCAAACACAACATAATTAGTCTCCTCCTAAGCAGCTATTACATTATTTCAAGTTAGTCTGCACCCAGTTTGAAAGAGAGACTGAATAGCTAAAAGAAATATTAAGAGAAGAAATCTCTCAAAAGTTTGAACAGGCCTCTACCTGTTCTACGGCCTCCATGACATCCCACAGACACACCAATAAAACAACCCACGCACATATACATAAACACACACACGCACGCACGCACGCACACACACACACACAGCACATACATACACACATACACACAAACACACATACATCACATATATACATACACACACACACACACACACACAGACAAGCTGAAAGAAAAGCAGACTTGACTGCTGCAGTGCTTCACTGGCAGGGGGAATGCAGTCTATCACCTATATTTAGCGGGTTTACCCGTGTTGAAAAACCAGCGTGCACATGCTAATTTTGGTGGGAAAACGCGTATTTTAAGGTTCCCGTGCTTCAAAAGTTCCTAAAAATCCATATGAAACGAGTTAAACTGATTTGTTTTAGTGTATCTCAGCTGTTTTTTTTGTGTGAAAAAGTAAAATAGCAAAGCTCTTGATTTACAAGAAGGTATTTTTTCATCAAAATGAGCTTCAGTTTTCCCCTCTACATCATGCAGAATGAGCACTGCTATTGTAGGAATTTTGGTTGGAATCCAGTATAATATGAGGCCAGAGGGGTTAAAAGTCTTCATCCCTTTATATTTTTGAACACAGCCTTATTGTCCCTCACTGTCTCTCATTCAGCCGCTGTGATGGTGGCTCTACAGTAAAGGCCTTTACGCATCATGTCTGTTATTTTCATTTCAAAATGTCAGGTGATTACAATTTAAAAAGATTAAGCTTTTTGTATTTGTATTTGTATTTTGTATTTGTATCTGATAATGCCAAAGGTACACTCTTTCACTGCCTGTGGGAATATATTATGGTCAAAAGTTTTTGGAGGGAGGTTCTTGACATGGTTAGCCAGATAACTGAAAATCCCTTTTTGGCCAAAGCTGTGCATCTTGGGTAATTACCCAGGTGATTTTAGTACCAGGAAGAGTGACTGTGTACTAATAGACTTGTGTTTCTTACAACTAAGAGAACAATTACTATAGGTTGGAAAGATGTGAACAAACCAAGTATAAAGCAATACATTAAGGATTTATCAACGTGTTGCTATGGAAAAACATCTATTACAAAAGGAAAGCTGGCAGTTTTTGAAAATATCTGGGGGAGCTTCTTGGAAGTTTTGAAACAAAATGTTGATAAAGACCAATAAAACTAAAGACGGGAGTGGGGTCGGGGCAATCGTTAATAAGAATATTAAGTGTTGTAGCCGATGTAATCTTCAAGATTTCTGTATATTGTATCTACTGAAACAACATCTGCTCCCCACCTCTGCTTTAATTCATTTTATTTTTTTTAAGTGTTGCTATTTTGTTTTTGGTTGGCCTTTTCATTTTATGGTATATCATATTTGCTGCCAAAACTATGTTATTTATATGTCATATTTGTTCTAATTGAAAACCCCAATAAGGACACTGTTAAAAAATATTTGCAACTCATAAAGTGTTCTGTCTCAGAACAGTTTATCATACTGCCAGCTATTCTAATCAGATCAGTAGGCTCCATATAAACATAATGTTCAAGCTTAACAAGAGCATTTTTCTCCATGCAGTCACAACAAAGTAAAATACAGCAAACAATTGTACCTACTGTCACTGCTTGCTTGCTGTAATAAAGATAAAGAAAGCAAAACATACTGCGCTCTTGAGCTTAGTAGCACCAACAGCATCATCAGCCACATGAGAAAAAAAGTGTTTTTATGGATGCATCCATCCACCCATATCTAACGGAGTCATTACCATAACAAACATTAATTCCCTTTGGAATTCCTGCCCTCTTTTTGTACAATATGAGCCAACAAAGTTAAAGCAACAGTCCACTGAACTGTTCCCTTTCAACTGCTATTGTTCCTGGTTTGTTTTCCACGCCAAGCCCGCAACCGACCCCATTAATCCACAACAACTCCAATCAGTGTTTGAGTGTGTCACTGCTCCTCAAAAATGTCTTGATTTTGATCAATGAAAAGCAGACTGAAAGACTCAGGTGTTGGCACTAAGGGAGAAAATTGCAGCCTCTGGATGGCTGAATTATCTCATGTGTCAATGGTCATGTTTTCATACACTCCAGAAACCAGGTTTCGCAGGTAATTGGACAACAGGTTTACATGCACTGCAGTAACCTGGTAACTGTAAATTTAGGTTTTACATGCAGGTAGGGTACAGGCATAAAATCCACTTGGTTATGGTTAGGAAAAGACTACATTTCAGGGGAGTAATCTGCACTCAAAAAACACCCATGTTTAGAGGCTAAAAACCTGTCAGAAACAGAAATGACTCACTAAAACACAACCAGTTTTGTTGTTTGTCTCAAACAGTGGTCTGCAGCTTTGCAGGCGTCTTAGCTAGGTGTCTCGCCATCCACCATCCCCTCCACCACCCAATGACAAATTATATGCATATACTGTGTCACTTTAGAAACGCTGACATGACACATAAAAAACACAAAAATGTAACACATTTGTATTTTGTAAATATGTAAATTGCCAACTTTTTCTTCTGGCAACAGGGCTGGATATAATACATCATGAGCAAAGTTTCTATCGAAATGTAGCACCAATTTTAGCTGAACGATTTATTCACAGAGTCTGTTTTCACGTAACTTTCTTGCATTTTGTTTTCAGTAATACCGAAACTTTTCCACCTCTGCCAATCATAAAAAATGTGCCTGAAAACAGTTGGATGAAAATGAACTGAATGTACCCTGTCATAATATAGAAAACAACAGATGTTCGGACTATGTGAAGGGCACTGACGAAACTTTACCAAGGGTATACTAAACATTTTTCCTTTTCCTTTATGCATTGCATAGCACTCTGAACACACTTTAAAATGAGCTGTCTGTACACAGCAACAAACACCTTAAAGCAATCTGTCAAGTCATGTGCATAAAGTCAGATAAAAGTGAGGAGAAGAGTTAATGTGTGTTGCAGTGGACAGACCAGTTTAAGCCTTTATACAAACAAATGTTTATCTCAATTTTCAAGGCTATCATGTGACAACAAAGATAACAGTCACACACACACACACACACACACACACACACACACGCACACTTTTATACTCCCTAGCTGCTACACAAATACACGCAGGGTGAAGAGAGCAATATGCAAGCAACAGTGCATTTATGTGTGTGTGTGTTCACAATTACACGTGTCCCCTGTCAACAGGTCTGCAGACCAAACATATGGTGACATAATTACTACAGGAAGAGAAACAGGGTCGACAGAGGTGTGTGTGTGTGTGTGCGTGTGTGTGTGTGTGTGTGTGTGTATGTCAGGGGTGGTCTGGTTCACTTGCAAACATTGATGGCAGACATAAAAACAAACGCACACACACGCCACGTTGTACACTGTGTCCTTATGCCCTATGCGAATGTGTTTTCATGTGTCTGCTAATGACATGAACCAGTGGAACTAACTGAGGACTCTGTGTGTGTGTGTGTGTGTGTGTGTGTGTGTGTGTGTGTAGTCACATGGTGTTGATAAGCGAGTGAGCCACTTTGACCACATCCATTGCTTCACATTGATAATCCGAGCAGTTAACGAGGCACAACGGGTGTTACCAGGCTTCCTCTGCATGCACAGTATGTGTGTGTGTGTGTGTGTGTGTGTGTGTGTGTGTGAGTGTGTGTGTGTGTGTGTGTGTGTGTGTGTGTGCGGTTGGCTGTGTGGTAATGTTTGAGCGACGAGGGGTTAACGAACACAGCTGCCGTCAGTTACAGTGTACAGCCAGAATTCTGTGTGTGGTTTACTGTTGACTGTATCAGTGTGTGTGTGTGTGTGTTCCTCTCAGCACACATATTACAGAATCTAGAAATCAACTTTACACATCAGTGTTGCTTTTCTAAAGTCATGACAAGTGAAGATAGCAATTGTAGTCTAATAATAATATTTTTAGTGACTGAGTGAATTTGATATAATCACTTATGATTACTGAGTTATGGTCATTACATCTATGAGCATTTTCAAACCTATAGTTTGTTGTCTCTGGTCCAAATGCAAGCTACTTGCCAGAAAAAATCCTGGCATTGTACATTTCTGTTAACCATGGATACATCACATAAGTTGTATGATATTATACAGTGGATACTTTGAAACTTTGGCAATATGTGATTACTTGGAATGAGAACATGTTGGTTAACCCCAGCGTTGTTGAAACCCAATTTGCAGTGGACTTCCGAGTCTACATATTATGTTCTAGGCATCCTTCTGTGTCAGCTATGCTCCAGGATGCCGTTATCGTGATATCAGCAAATACACATGATGCAATGAAGCAGCATGGTCCTTATGTTTACACAGCACATGGATACCTAAACAAACTATTATGATGGTTAGGCATAGGCAACAAAGTCACAGATGGTTAGATTTAGGCAAAAGAGGCAGGTGGTAAGGTGTAGAAAAAAACCCACGCACATCCTTATGGGAAGCGAACTTCGGACTCTCGCACGAAAGTTGGTTGTTTGTCAGACTCATCCACCTCCCCACTCACCAGCCCTATAAGCACACTCGTGCTCCTTATATTACGTGGCTACCAGAAGCGTTATTACCTGACGCTGTCCTTCAGAGTTTCATGCTCACGTGACTGGTTCCCTCCAGCTACATTCTCAAGTGACACCGCCTGTTGCATGTGGACAAGCCCAGTGTCATCCAGCTGTCAGCCAGTGTATGCTAACAATGCCACCGGCTCTGTCCAAGCACGTTCTTATCTGACGCCATCCAGCAGCATTGGACATGGACAGTGGCTTTTGGCAACATGCTCCTACACCTAAAGCATTGACAGAGAAATACTATTTGATGAGTTAAGAGTGAGAACGGACTGCATAATGCCACTTTGCAGTGGACTTCTTCATCTGGGTATCCTTCAGTGTCGGCTTTTTATGTTCTAGGATGGTGCTACCGGGATGTCAACACTAACACATGGTGGAGTTATGCTACATGTGGTTATGTTTAGCCAACAAAAGCACATGGCAATTAACGCTAGAAACACACATGTTGGTATGAATGGTTAGGTGTAGGGGAAGGAGGCACATGGTAAGGTACAGAAAAAAAACATCACATTCATATAGGAAATGAACACCAGACTTCCACATGAAAGTCCAGGGTTTGTTGGACCCATTCACCACTCCTCCAGCCACCCTATAGGCACCCTCGCACCCCTTACATTGTGTTGTTATCAGCAGCATTTCTACCTGATGTTGTCCTACTGCATATTGTGCCAACGCATCAGGTTCTGTCCAACCACATTGTCAACTGACACTGTCCAGCTATTTATCATGCTGACATGGTAGGTGCTTCTTTCTTTCAATATCTGCAACATATTCAGTCTGTCTCTTTCTTGCTGTGGTGCAAACAAATGTTGAACAGTGTCCGAGTGCTGCTTGGACGCAGCAAAAGGGCTTAAAATGAATGCTTTCACCATGGTGTTGTATTTCCATCACTACTGCTCGGAGATGGCACCAATAAAAACCTGTGACTCCGGCAGAGTCATTTGTTCTGAAATGAATGACGATCATGTCCTTTCTCACGACAGACAAAACCCAAATGCTTTGTGCTTCGTTTTTTTATCCAGTGGCATAAAGGCCCCAAATGACATATAAAACTAAAATCAAAACCTCTAGATGAAGGTAAAACTAATTCCACCTTGAGGTGGATTTTGAACAGTCCACACACTTTCTATTCTCGTCTGGCTCCCTTCACAAAATTCTTCGGTTATGGATTTTATGTTTACTTTTGGCTTAGAATAGACAAAAGGAGCAGAATAATTGAGCAGCACTGGCTACTGTGGCTGAACCAACAAAGACAAGAGCACTAGCTACAGAAATACACACGTCAGCAGGACACGAAAGGAAAAAGGAGGATGACGTCACAGTAGCACCAGTAAAGTCTGACAAACAGGTGACCACAGGAAATAACTATTAGCAGAGATGGAGATAGGATTACAACTTCACCTTTAATTGTGGACTAACAGAGAGACTGTGACAATGTGCTAACATAATACTGTTGGCTATCTCTGTGTGTGTGTGTGTGTGTGTGTGTATTCATTGTTTATTTACTCCTTCCTGCAGGAGCAGAAGAGAGGGGTCTTTTAATATGAGTGTCATGTTGCTTCCTGTCTGGTAAGTGTGTGTGGTGCACATAGAAACTGACAGAGGAGCGGCCTGTTATGTGCAACAGACACACACACACACACACACACACACACACACACACACACACATGCTTTTCAAATACCACTGGTTAGTATGGACAGCTGGTCCGTTGGCGGGAAAGCAGAAGCCAGCTGTCACTGTGTGTGTGTGTGTGGGGGGGGGTTTCATACACCAAGACAGGAAAAGAGAGTGAGAACATGAAACAAGATAAACACATAGAGACATAAATAAACATGTATATATAGAAGAAAGGAAATGAAAACAAGATGAAAAAGGACATTTTCCACCTTCACATTTCTTCAGCCCAGTCACAAGAAGAAAATAGAACATAGCTGCAAACCACAAATAGTTTACACTTGCATGTTTCATACGAATTAAATCAACTTTTCTAAAGTGACATAGCGCGGAGGTGACAGACAGGCTCCAGACCCCTGTTTGAAATCAACAAACAGTAACGCTGGTTGCTTTTTGGCTGCTGTTCCCAGTGTTTCAAACAGTGTTTGTGGCATTGCACGTGGGTTCTTCATTGACCCATTGCTTCGTTTCTACCAGCATTTCTGCAACCAACCAAACGTTGTCATTTTGAGCCAAAACATAATATATATGATCAGCCTATTCTCATTCTGAACTTGTTAAATAGCTGCACTTTGGCAGTGATTTTGGTGTAAGTTCACAAGGCCAAAAGGCACCTTTTGCATGTGCATAAAACACTGCTGCACTGTTTTAGGTGAAAATGCGGCAGTACAGAACCAGCTGCACTGTTATTCAATCAATCAATCAATCAATCAATCAAACATTATTCCAGACACAGGTAAGATCCATAGTAGAATACAGACAGAAACAGAGTAGACAGACAGAATAGACATATGAATAAATATATAAAAGAAAGGCAGATCTAAAAGACCACAGTACATAAAATGTTTCATAAAGTTACATATAAATTATGACTCCAATGGTTGCACATTCTTGAGGTAAATGTGATTGCACTCATTGTGGGATTCACCAAGCTTTCAATTTTGCTGTTGCATGACACAGTTAGTCTACACATACATCTATACATAAGGTTCCCTGAGCACAGCAGGACAAGTTGGCAAGTCAACACTCACAAACAGATGGCTAGTGCTACTCCATCTGGGCACTTTGAGTGGTAGCCTCATACCATCATTGTATGGCACATGAAGTTTGGGAATGCTGCAACTTTTGTATCTCTGCCACAAATGTGCAGTGTACATTGGGGTACAAAAGGCTTTGAAAAGTGTTATTTTCACAGACGTTGAACACATACCAAATTTTCTGATTAGCATATTAGCTTGTGCAAACATCCACGGTACTGCCTATAAATGTCGCGGTCATCAGACAAGTCATCAGTGATGTAATGTCCTAAATATTTAGCCTCATTACATATGTTAAGGACTGTGTCAGACAGGGAGAAGTCAGGAGTTAACATTTTCTTATCTGTATCTGTATTACGTCTGACAATCATGATGTTACTCTTCTTTGCATTGTATTTAATATCAAAGTCATAACTATATAAGGAGCATATCCTAAATAGCTGTTGAAGGTTGTTTTTATACGCTGCGAGACGGCTGGATGGCTCCTACAGTGTGCGCAAGGTATGCGCATGGTTAATGTTGCTAAGAATGTGGTACAACGGCATCAGGTTGAAATGCTGCCAGTAACTACGTACTGTAAGAGATGAAACAGGGCTTAATGGTGACAATATTACACAGAAGTACAAATTCAGCTCCATATAACTCTCAAAAGATAAACAGACAAACCAACTGTCTTTTTCTGGACAAATTTTCCACACAAATACAACACGCTAACTAAATTAGCATAAGCTTATGACATTTCCCATTATAAAAATTATCTACTTGAATTTTCCATGCTACTTGAATTTTTCTTGGTCTTTTCCTTTTACTTATGTTTGAAGCCAGGATAAATCACACACAATCATACACTTCAATACTATTTCAGGCCTTTCTTATTCTGAAGTCATCAAATACTGCCTCTTTTAAAGTACTTTTGACATGAGATCCTAATGTCAAAAGCCACCTGCACCAGGATGGTGTCGGGTTGAATGCTGCCGGTAACGACATAATATAAGAAACATGAGGGTGCCTGTAGGAGGAGTGGTGGAGGGTTCCATCAAATCCCGGACTTTAATGCAGGAGTCTGGTGGTTGTTTCCTGTCTAAATGTGACATTTTTTCTCTACACTTTATCATGTACCTCCTTTCCCTAATCCTAACCATCCATGCCAGCATTTGCGTTTGTTGATGTTGTTGGTTCCCATGTGCTTATTTTTATTAAACATATCCATGCACAGCGTTATTCCACCTGTGCTTGTGCTGACATTACGGTAGCGGCATCCTTGAACCCTAACAGCAGATGCAAAAGGATTCCTAAAACATAATATGTAGACATGGAAGTCCACTGCAAAGTGTCAACATGTGACAAGTAGGGATGAAAACATGTCGATATGATACGCCATCGAACGGTGTCAGCTGGAAAGTCCCTACAGGCTGTGGGAGATGCATAGAGTCCAGCAAACCCCAGACTTTCACCACATGCTTTTGATGCACAAGGAAATAAACACAAATAAGAGGTGTTTTGCCGACATTGTAAATTTATTTTTAAAGAGACTGTATGCATCATATGAGCACAAACAGTCCATTTCTTGTGAAAAATGAAGTGTATTTTTTTTAAAAAAAAGGCATGTACCAGGCGTAAATTTCCACGTCATCTTGAAATGTCAACAACAGACGCACGTGGATACCTAGTGCATAATTTGTAGACATAAACAGTACAAACCATGTGGCGATATGTGACAAGGTGGAAATGTGTTGTTTTTAGCGAGTTATTGCTGTGAATCCATACTTTACACTCTCAAACACGGTTTGTAGAAACGTACAATACCAACAACTTTTCTTGGGTTAAAAAATTCTGACGGGGAAATCCTGCATGAAATGAAATTTAATTCAAAACTCAAACTGGGAAATTAAATTTAATCTTGGAATGTTTCCTGCACTGAAGAATACTTTTACTGTGGAAGAGGAAGGTTGCATTACACAGGCGGAAAGTACTGATGACGGTCTAAACATTCACACTACGCTCACATTTTTAAATACATCCTCTGTGTCCGTGTATTCTCATGGATTAAATACTAAATAGCCTTACTTTTTATTTAACTTTAAGAATGAAAACTTTAACTGGCTGGGTTACCAACATCATTTTAGGAGACAGGATTGCATGATGATGTGTACATTTCTAAAATATTCAACTCTTGTCCTTCAGTTTCTCTCTCACTACAATAAGGCCTTCATTCAACATCAATTTTCAATGAGGATAATTATCTATCTCCTAATTTGCCTCAGGGCACACACATGCATATGCGCGTTCACACACACACACACACACACACACACACACACACACACACACACACACAGAAAAGAGCAAAGGTATGGAGAAGTGACTCCACACAAATTTTCAGCTCAGGGCAACAACAGAGTGCACACACATACATATATGAATAAAACACACACATACACACACACAGACTTTTTTTTTATTTGCATCTTAGATTTTTCACCTAGTGCCCATTTCTATTTAGCTTTTACTTAACATAACATGACAGTGTATCTCACTGGGTATTTTAATGAGAGTTAATCATATTTGATTTACTCATATTTGGTTTTGGGTCTGCTCTAGATTTCATTTTCGTTTTACTTCTGTAACAACCAATGTTTTTCTTTTTTTTATTTGATAACCAAGCAGATATTTCATGATCATTTATTGCTGAGTACAATCTTTAGCACACATGCTTGATTGACACACACACACACACACACACACACACAGAGGCTTACAAACAAACACACATATATTCAGGAGCCAGGGAGCGTGGTAAAATAAGGGTGAATAGTCAAAAGCACCTATTTATTCCTGCTCCCTCAGGTCTCCTGGGACACACTGGTTGGAACAATGACCGGTTTAACTCTATCCACTGACCTGCGCACGAACACACACACACACACACACACACACACACACGTCAACATCAATACGCACACACACACACACACACACACACACACACACACGTCAACATCAATACGCACACACACACACACACACACACACACACACACACTTCATTCTGTCTGAGACACCAAACAAAGAACACATACATACACTGTCACGCAAGGTGCACAATAGATAACTCTGTCACTTGTGAACAAACTTTGATACATAAACAAAGCAGAATCCAGTTGGAAAAATACAAAAAAAAAATGGAATTGGACAAATAAATAAAATCTACAGACTTATCACTTGAGTCAGCCACTTCTCTTTTGTACGCAAGTTGGTCAGCACTGGTGTTGGGACGATGTGTCGATGTAATTGATGCAGTTTAAAGTCTCTCTCTGTCACAGAGATGAGGAAATACAAAGATGTTTGTTTTACCTCAACTTCCTTGCTTCCCTTTCAAAACAAAAGCCCTCTGACTGTGTCTCTGTGGACAGAATGCCATCAGTTGCTGATACAATGCATTTTATTTTGAAACATTTACAGGATGGGGTTGTCAGCTGTGCAGGAGCTTGTATAACTTCATAAATGAGTGGAATATGTGCTTATATAAATATGAAAATACAGCACTCATATCAGCAGGCAGCGATATGCCTTAAGGCCCAGTTAAGGCTGGACTATTTTGATGCAGAAAGAATGTACTAGTTATAATTATTTCTGTTAGAGAAAAGTTATAGTGTTATTCAAATTGCACTAATTTTACTGTAAGATGTTTTGTTGGACTGCTAGATTTGAGGTTTGTTACTGTAACAAAGAGTAACTGTTTTGTTACTCCTCCTAAAAGTGTGACTTTTTTACATTGTTTTATTTATTTTTTTGTTGGATTGCTAAATGTAGATTGCACTACATTCCTTTTACTTGAATGGAACAAGCTCTTGCATTAATTTTATTTTGGAGAGACTTTATATCAGACTGTAAAACACAGATTACCAGTTAAGATATTTTTGTTAAATTCATTGTTATATTAATCAAGTCAGAAAAAATTATAGTTTGATCAATAAAAGAAAATCAATAGACTAATTGATTAATCAAAAAAATAATCGATAGATTAATCAATGAAAAAATAATCATTAGGTGCATCCCTAGTCAGCACTGAGTCATTTATATTTGTCATATGTCAACCCAGTTGCCAGAATAAATGTTGGCACTGTTCGTGTCTGCAAACTAAATGTTACATTTATTATATGTTATAAATTAAGTGGATACGTTCAAACTTTGTTTTAGCAATGCCATGGTTAACATGTGGTTAGATTTAGGCATAAAAACCATATGGTCACGGTTTGGAAAAGGTCATATTTTGGCTTATATCTGGTTTTGGTGGCACAATCCCTGGTGGAAGTATGTTTAAATACACAGTTAAATCGAGGTACGGTTATAGTGATTAGGCCATGTAACTGGACTTCTCTCTTTGTTCCAGTATACAAGCACTGGGGGAGAATCCATTTATTGACAAAGGTATGTCCGACTCACCATGGTAGGTGGTGATATGTCTGCTTTTAGCTAGTTGCAATTGGACCTTCTTCTGGTTGACCTATTATGTCACATACCAAACAAGTTAGCAAGTGTTTCGTCGTCTTTCCAAAATTGCGTTGTTCTTGCTCTAATACTCAACATGTTGATATCTTTGTCTTGTATTGCTTTCTTCTCTTCTTCTTTTTCTTTTGTTTTTCCCAGCTTTCTTCTATGAATTTATGGTGATCGACTTCCAGGTCAAAGCCCGGTGGAGGGGTTATAAAGCATTACGTCTGGTTGAGGGGTATACATGAAAGAGTAAATTGACTTCTAACCACTTCATGTAGGTGTGTTAGTCCAAATACATGAAATTTGACTTTGTGTGATTTAAGTTGGACGAACATGTTTGCATGTATTTTAAAAGTGCAGTTTTAGTCGGACTAACACAAGAACTGAAAATTTCTAACATCATGTAAATGTACTGACTGATTACTGGCTAAAAAAAACAACTGGTTTTGATGTATGTTTGTCTCTAACGGTGGTCTGCAGCTTGGCCGGCGTCTCACCCAGGTGTTATGTAATCTACCATCCTCTCCACCTCTAGATGACACTTCAACTAAACTCCTTCACTTTAGAAACGTTGGTATGATATGTATGAAACCTGCAAATGTAACATATCTGCGGTTTGAAGAAATGTACATGCCAACATTTTCTTCTGGTGACTGGGCAGTCGGCACAGTTTGAGAGTGGAAGTTGTCTTTAGTCCATCAGAAACTATTTGCTTTAGTTAGTTGTTGTAAAGTACAAAAAAGCCTTCACATTAGATCAAAAGTTTTCACTCCTTGTTTTTGAGTTTTAACTACAAATATTCAGCATTTTCGCTCTTTCTTCTGTTTCTTTCCTGTTCTCTATCTCTGTGGCATTAGAATATAGCTTCATTTTCCCACCCTTCCTCTTGCTTTCTAACCCTCTCTCTTTGTTCATTGCTTTCTCTTCTCCTTCTTTATTTCTCTTCTTTCTGCAGGTCCCTTCCCCCAGTTTTCCCACCTCCATGCTTCATCAGAAGCACCACAAAGCCTGCCCCGGCCTAGCAACCGTGCCGCCGCCTCTGCCCCGGCAACAGGCGTCGTTAGGGCTGCTGACCTCTGACCCCATCACAGCTGCTCAGCCATCACATATCCCACAATCCCCTGCTCTCTACTCTCTGCTCGCTCCCGTGACCAAGGGGTCACAAACACAGGAATCAGAGGAGAATAAGACTGCAACACTTTCGCTTTGTCAAGTTCTTAAGATGGGAGGAGAGGAATCAAAGAAGAGAAAGGGGAAAGGTGAAGAGAGGAACATAGAGGAGAGAAGAGGAGTAAATAAAAAGAAGGAAGGAAAGACGATAAAACAGGAAAGAAAATGAGACAAGTAGAGGATATGAAAAGAAAAAGAGATAATGAAAAACTAAGGAGGAAATGAGAAAAATGAAAAAAAAAAGAATTGTGAAAAGCTGAAGAATGAGAAGGAAGCGTTAAAAAGAAACAAGTAGAGGACAGATAGTGAAAGGAAAGGAGGAAACAGCGAGAGAATGTGTGTTCATTATTGTGGACGTGGCCACAGCCTGCTATGATTAATATCTATTTACCAAACTTACACAATATTCGTGTTTTAACCTTTTGAAACTTGGATCGACATCAGTTTCTTGTATTATGTTCGGATGCCTTTCACAAGTACCTATACCTTAAAACCCTGAGCAAATTGATTTCCTTTGAAAATGTGGCTAAAAAGGCTATGAGCAACGTGGCAAGAGATATCCTGCAAATGGCAAGAAATTAGTAAAAGCTGACAAGAAAATTATCGGAAAATTAGTAAAAAAAAAACAAAGTAAGAAAGAAAGAAAGAAGAGAAAAACATTGAGAAAGAAAATTTTACCAAAGTATAAGTAGTCATTAGAAAAATAATAATTTAATTTATAATTGCATATTTTAAGTTAATCACATTTTCATTTGAACCTTTTTAAAGCCATTTCCTTGGTTTCATTTTCTCTTTTTTGTGTGTGTGTGCTACATTTGAGGTCATTTTCTTGTTCTTTATTGGTGACAGGACAGATGCAGTGTGAAAGAGGGACATGCAGCAAAGGGCCGAGGCCAGAATCAAAGTCATGACTGCTCCGGTGAGGATGTAGGGCGCCTGCTCTACCAATTAGAGCCACCAAATGCCCTTCTTCAAATTTTTTTTTACTAATTTCTTGCCACTTTTGGGTGATTTCTTGTGAAGTTGCTCATTGCTCTCCTCCCATGGTTTTGACAGAGATTAAGCCAAAGTTTCAAGGCGTTTAAAGTAGGGTTGGGGTTAGGGTTAGATTAAAGTTTATACTGACAGTCATTATCTGTAAATGATTTGTTTTCTTGAATATTTTAAATAATGTCTGAGTGTCAGAAACCCCTCAAAGGTGCATTTGAATCTTAGTATCAGTAATCATTAGAAAGATAAATTACTGTTTGATGGACAAATGCTACAAATGTGCCACTCAGTTGATAGACTCAAACCTCCTCTACTCTCTCTGACAGTTTTGAGATTAGATTAGCTCCATTATACCATTAAAGTGCAGTGATCTTACAAACACTATGCTTCAACACAGAGCTGTAAGAACAATAACTCACCACTCATTTAAGGAATAATTAGATTCATCCTTGGAGAGTGTGTGTCACAATAACAAGGCAGATTAGTGTTTGAGTGGCTCTTTGCATATTTGCTATTGTGTGCACGTGGTCTCCAATGTGAAAGCCTGTTGTGAAGGTGAAGGGGAAGGTGGATGGCATGAAACCTTGGTGAGACCAGTGTTGCCAACTTGGCGACTTTGTTGCTATATCTAGCGACTTTTCAGACCCCCTCTGCGACTTACTTAGTCAAAAGCGACCAGCGACAAATCTAGCAACTTTTTCTGGTCATTTGGGGAACGACTGTGTTGACAAAGGTCTCACACCGCCACATATGCAAAAAGCATCTAACATATCCCATTCTGCGGTTCACGTTACAACTGTGCTCGCGAGAGCCGAGTACAACAAGGGCGGCTGCCTTCTCCTCCTCACCACTCACACAGCACTCATGCAGCCAGTCTGACCAGCAGCCCTGCAGTCCCAACCTACAGCGGACTCCGTGACTGCTCTGAGTGATAGCTGTGTGACATTTGCATGACTTTACAGTGAAGCTGAAATGTCGGAAAGCATGGAAACAATGTCAGTCGATAGTAAAAAATGATATATTTCATTATTTAGTTCCTACTAGCATTTACTTTTAGTAGTTGCACATTTAAGTATCTGCATCTATCAGCTGTAGCAAGCAAGCAAACTTTTAACTACAAAGCATGGCAGGTGAGTATTCCAACACCGATAACAACTTTATTTAAAACACGAGTTGACGACTTGATGTCATAAATGCATAAACATGGCGGGCAAAAGTTAATGTTTGGTCAATAGTAAGAAACTTTTTTATTAATTCATGTATTAAATATTAGGGGTGCAACGATCCATCGATCTGCATTGTTTTATTGATTAAATGAGCAACAATGATGTAACATCGATGCAAAGTGTAAACATTGTCATCCTCCTTCAGTCGCGCCCTTATTTTTAGAGTCTGTGTCACCGTCACACAGCGTCTGGCAGATGATGGCGAGCAGCCGAGAGAAAGATGATAAGGATACATATCGATTATTAAATCGGGAATAAATCATCAGTGTTGAAATGTTTTGTTTTCAGATAATATTGGCCCACATAGATCGCAGGCCCCTAAATTGAATCAAATCAAAATCGTATCGTGGTCAACTTTGTAATATCATCAAATATTGTATTGTTGTCCAAAGTATCGATGTAAGATCGTTTTGTGATGAGACCAGTGATTTACACCCCTATTAAATATCAAGTTTTAATTGCATGCTAAGTGTAATATAGCATTAATGTTAACTGCTGTCCATAAATAGTGACTTAGATTTAAACCTAAAAATATATAAAAATATAATATACAAAATATATTCAAAAACATAAACTAATATATAAAAATATAAAGAAACTGGAAACAGCTATCAACCTCTTGTTTAAATGCTCTTAGCATTAAAATGCAACCTATATTCTTTGTAGCTTACATGTTTTTCCCACTTTACAACCTCAAAGCACATGAACACAACGAAATTGGAAGAACGACTTCCCAACTCGTAAACTACGACTTTCTCACAGTACATTATAGGCATTTTTAAAAAAAGATATTAGATATAATTCTCAGGTATTAAGCTATTTGTAGTTTATTGACTTATTTAGTAAGTTATTTACTTATTTAGTAGGTTATTTAGTAACCTGTCACTTTATTGTTCGCTGCCAGACCTGAGTTACTAGTTTTGCTCTTTTCATGTCATTCTGTCATTCTGTACATGTCAACATGTACAGAATGAGAATAAATGAACTTCAGAGCACATGAACACAACGATGTTTGAAGAATGACTTCCCAACTCAGAAACTATGGCATCGCATGAATGCAGCATTATCTGTTGTATCTTGGATGGTTCCAGAAGAACTGAGTGGCGGTTGGTCCATTAATGTGTGATGCACACAAGACACTGTCTGTTTGAGGTGCTGTCAGTAAAAAGCAGAGGCACACTGTGGTGCAATGACAGATCAGCACAAACCCAAATTAAAAAGAGCAAAGACATGAGTTGATGGGGAAGTTTAGATTCAGAGGGTTGTAATGCAGTCTTGTGTGTGTGTGCGAGTGTCTTGGTTCCAGGTGCTGTCCCCAGTGTAACCGGAGCAGGACTTTATTAATAAATAATGCATCTGAACCAGTCAGCTCATCAGTCAGCCAGTAGCTGCAGCTTATTCTGCCATTTGCCCTCCAAAGGACAGAGACAAACACAAATACTCTCACACACACATACAGAACTGTTCACAACATCACAATCTGAGATTATCGGACTGTTTTCAGCTTCAGGTTTAAGGAATTTTTACATTTTTTTTGTCGTATCACCTGGACATACCTCACGCATCATGAATCCTGAATAGTAAGTGTTGTTTCTTTGTGCTACTTCTGAAAAGACATATACTGTATGCCACTGGAAAACACTGACCTCTGATCTTTAACCACAACTGCTGGCAGGAAAAGTAAGCAATTTAAGATCCTTGTGTTTGCCCTGGATACAGTGATATCATTTCAGTATTGCCTTGTGATCGCTGATGTGTTAACTCAGCTCTACATTTAAATATTGATATACCTCCAAACTTAGTCATGTGTAATGGATAAGCTCCATCTTATGTTTAATTATAGATATGTTGCTTTAATTCAGTATGTATATACAAATGTAAATTATAAAATAGATGGTTTTGTAGTCCCAGGTGACTCAGTTGTGGAGTTGTGAATTGGGCATCCAGGGTAACAGATAAAAAAAGGCTAGTTCATTTTCTGCATAGACAATTCAAAGTAACTTGTAGTTCAATCACTAGGCCCATATGGCTCATGGGTATTGCAGTTCTTAGATGCAGATCAGTTGCCTCATCAAACAGGGGAAGACAGTCTGATTTCTCTCACACAATTGTTCTCTTAAGATCTTAAGATTACTTCAGTAATAATAGTTAGCTGATGATAGTTCTACATTACAAAAATGTTGGCAATATACATTTTTGCAAACCACAGATATGATTAAACATTTAAATATTCAAGTTTATGCTGTCACAACACTGTGGATAAAGTGTGGTGGTTAGGTTTAGGCACAAAGACCACTTGGTTAGGGTCAGGAATAAATCATAAACTGTCATTAAAAAATAACCTGCTTTTTGTTGCAACAAATGCAGCTGGACATGTCACGAACCCTCCCTAAAATATACTTGCTGTTGTCACTACAAACGTGGTAGGCCAGGTCCCAAGCTCTTGTTAAAAAGTACCTGCTTTTCTTGCAACAAACATGGCTAGACATGTCCCAGACTGCTGGGAAACAATACCCACTTTTGTCGCTACAAATGCAGCTGGAAACGCCCTGAGGTCTAATATCATCACTACAAACACAATTGGATATGTCCTGAAGCCTTGTTAAAAAATACCCTCTTTTATCACTACAAACATGGCTGTACACGTCCCAAACTCCCATTCAAACATACTCACTTTTGTTAATACAAACATGGCTGCACTCATCCAAAACTCCCATTAAAAAATATTTGCTTTTGATACTACAAACGTGACTGAACACATCTCGAATTGTTGTTAGAAAATCCTGCTCTTGTCACTGCAAACCAACTGGACAAGTCCCAAACTCTTGTCTTAGATATTTTTGGCAGGCCGCCATCTCGCTTAGTGTGTTACACCATCCGTCATCCCCTCCTCCTCTTAATAAGGAACTCAGCTCATATATTTGTAATTGGAACTAAGTAAAATGTACATGTATCCATGGTTTGCAGCAACATACCATGCCAACATCTTTTTTTGTGGTAACTTGGCTATGAAGATACAGAACTGGAAAATGTCTTGATGTTTGATATATGCTTGTGTCTTTCCCCAGTGACTACCTGTTTAAACTTCTTCTGATTGGTGACTCTGGAGTTGGAAAGTCATGTCTCCTGCTGCGCTTTGCGGTAGGCTTGTATGACACACTAGGCGGGTTTCCATTACAGAATTGTTTTAAAACTTAAGCAATATTTTTGAAATGTCGATAAAACACAATTGCAAGATGACTGTGTTTCCACTGAGTGATGATTAAAAAAATGTCTTCCAAGAAGCATGAAGATGGATGCTCAAAACATTAGCAGGTTTATTTCTATTGCAGCCACCGCACTAGCTGTCATTATTTCCAAAGGAAAGTGACATAAATGTGTTATGTGAGCGGCAACGGAAAAGCGAGCCCCTTTTACGTGGGAGCGGCCACGTATGAGGGATTTCTGGGAGGTTATAGTCCAAGATTTCACAGAGGAAGTGTGGATTCAAAACTTCCACTTCTGACGATCCTCTCAATTTTTGTGGAGTTATGTGATGCAATAACACCTGATGAAGCTCCTGCTGCATCATGAGGGAGCCAGTTCCTACTGACAAGCACATAGCCATAGCATCATGTGACCTAGAAAAGACAAAAACATGTGTTTCCCGGGAATTTTTCCGAAATATGGCTTTTGAAAATCACCTTAAATACCACCTCATGCGCGCCTTAAAACTTTTTTACGACAAATGGGTGTTTTTCCATTAGGCGTATTTTATATTTGTTATTTCAACTTGCACAATTTGAGGGTTAATGGAAACCGGCCTACTCACTCTTAATTTTTAATATTTCACTGCATGTCGCTGATCATGTTGTTGACCCCTCCAAAGGATGACACCTACACTGAGAGCTACATCTCCACCATCGGAGTTGACTTCAAGATCAGGACCATTGATATGGATGGAAAGACAGTGAAACTACAGATTGTAAGAGTTTGTTTATCAGACGTGTGAAGGGTAAAGCAAAATATTGTGTCATGTAAGCTCCGTGTACCTGCAGG
>NC_056467.1:32028627-32033573 GCF_008729295.1 Plectropomus leopardus
AGCATTTAAACAAGAGGTTGATAGCTGTTTCCAGTTTCTTTATATTTTTATATATTAGTTTATGTTTTTGAATATATTTTGTATATTATATTTTTATATATTTTTAGGTTTAATCTAAGTCACTATTTATGGACAGCAGTTAACATTAATGCTATATTACACTTAGCATGCAATTAAAACTTGATATTTAATAGGGGTGTAAATCACTGGTCTCATCACAAAACGATCTTACATCGATACTTTGGACAACAATACAATATTTGATGATATTACAAAGTTGACCACGATACGATTTTGATTTGATTCAATTTAGGGGCCTGCGATCTATGTGGGCCAATATTATCTGAAAACAAAACATTTCAACACTGATGATTTATTCCCGATTTAATAATCGATATGTATCCTTATCATCTTTCTCTCGGCTGCTCGCCATCATCTGCCAGACGCTGTGTGACGGTGACACAGACTCTAAAAATAAGGGCGCGACTGAAGGAGGATGACAATGTTTACACTTTGCATCGATGTTACATCATTGTTGCTCATTTAATCAATAAAACAATGCAGATCGATGGATCGTTGCACCCCTAATATTTAATACATGAATTAATAAAAAAGTTTCTTACTATTGACCAAACATTAACTTTTGCCCGCCATGTTTATGCATTTATGACATCAAGTCGTCAACTCGTGTTTTAAATAAAGTTGTTATCGGTGTTGGAATACTCACCTGCCATGCTTTGTAGTTAAAAGTTTGCTTGCTTGCTACAGCTGATAGATGCAGATACTTAAATGTGCAACTACTAAAAGTAAATGCTAGTAGGAACTAAATAATGAAATATATCATTTTTTACTATCGACTGACATTGTTTCCATGCTTTCCGACATTTCAGCTTCACTGTAAAGTCATGCAAATGTCACACAGCTATCACTCAGAGCAGTCACGGAGTCCGCTGTAGGTTGGGACTGCAGGGCTGCTGGTCAGACTGGCTGCATGAGTGCTGTGTGAGTGGTGAGGAGGAGAAGGCAGCCGCCCTTGTTGTACTCGGCTCTCGCGAGCACAGTTGTAACGTGAACCGCAGAATGGGATATGTTAGATGCTTTTTGCAGACCTTTGTCAACACAGTCGTTCCCCAAATGACCAGAAAAAGTTGCTAGATTTGTCGCTGGTCGCTTTTGACTAATTAAGTCGCAGAGGGGGTCTGAAAAGTCGCTAGATATAGCAACAAAGTCGCCAAGTTGGCAACACTGGTCTCACCAAGGTTTCATGCCATCCACCTTCCCCTTCACCTTCACAACAGGCTTTCACATTGGAGACCACGTGCACACAATAGCAAATATGCAAAGAGCCACTCAAACACTAATCTGCCTTGTTATTGTGACACACACTCTCCAAGGATGAATCTAATTATTCCTTAAATGAGTGGTGAGTTATTGTTCTTACAGCTCTGTGTTGAAGCATAGTGTTGTAAGATCACTGCACTTTAATGGTATAATGGATAATCTAATCTAATCTCAAAACTGTCAGAGAGAGTAGAGGAGGTTTGAGTCTATCAACTGAGTGGCACATTTGTAGCATTTGTCCATCAAACAGTAATTTATCTTTCTAATGATTACTGATACTAAGATTCAAATGCATCTTTGAGGGGTTTCTGACACTCAGACATTATTTAAAATATTCAAGAAAACAAATCATTTACAGATAATGACTGTCAGTATAAACTTTAATCTAACCCTAACCCCAACCCTACTTTAACGCCTTGAAACTTTGGCTTAATCTCTGTCAAAACCATGGGAGGAGAGCAATGAGCAACTTCACAAGAAATCACCCAAAAGTGGCAAGAAATTAGTAAAAAAAAATTTGAAGAAGGGGCATTTGGTGGCTCTAATTGGTAGAGCAGGCGCCCTACATCCTCACCGGAGCAGTCATGACTTTGATTCTGTCCTCGGCCCTTTGCTGCATGTCCCTCTTTCACACTGCATCTGTCCTGTCACCAATAAAGAACAAGAAAATGACCTCAAATGTAGCACACACACACAAAAAAGAGAAAATGAAACCAAGGAAATGGCTTTAAAAAGGTTCAAATGAAAATGTGATTAACTTAAAATATGCAATTATACTTAAATTATTATTTTCTAATGACTACTTATACTTTGGTAAAATTTTCTTTCTCAATGTTTTTCTCGTCTTTCTTTCTTTCTTTCTTTCTTTCTTTGTTTTTTTTTTTTACTAATTTTCCGATAATTTTCTTGTCAGCTTTGACTAATTTCTTGCCATTTGTAGGATATCTCTTGCCACGTTGCTCATAGCCTTTTTAGCCACATTTTCAAAGGAAATCAATTTGCTCAGGGTTTTAAGGTATAGGTACTTGTGAAAGGCATCCGAAAAGGCATCCGAAACTGATGTCGATCCAAGTTTCAAAAGGTTAAAACACGAATATTGTGTAAGTTTGGTAAATAGATATTAATCATAGCAGGCTGTGGCCACGTCCACAATAATGAACACACATTCTCTCGCTGTTTCCTCCTTTCCTTTCACTATCTGTCCTCTACTTGTTTCTTTTTAACGCTTCCTTCTCATTCTTCAGCTTTTCACAATTCTTTTTTTTTTCATTTTTCTCATTTCCTCCTTAGTTTTTCATTATCTCTTTTTCTTTTCATATCCTCTACTTGTCTCATTTTCTTTCCTGTTTTATCGTCTTTCCTTCCTTCTTTTTATTTGCTCCTCTTCTCTCCTCTATGTTCCTCTCTTCACCTTTCCCCCTTTCTCTTCTTTGATTCCTCTCCTCCCATCTTAAGAACTTGACAAAGCGAAAGTGTTACAGTCTTATTCTCCTCTGATTCCCGTGTTTGTGACCCCTTGGTCACGGGAGCGAGCAGAGAGTAGAGAGCAGGGGATTGTGGGATATGTGATGGCTGAGCAGCTGTGATGGGGTCAGAGGTCAGCAGCCCTAACGACGGCCTGTTGCCGGGGCAGAGGCGGCGGCACGGTTGCTAGGGCCGGGGCAGGCTTTGTGGTGCTTCTGATGAAGCATGGAGGTGGGAAAACTGGGGGAAGGGACCTGCAGAAAGAAGAGAAATAAAGAAGGAGAAGAGAAAGCAATGAACAAAGAGAGAGGGTTAGAAAGCAAGAGGAAGGGTGGGAAAATGAAGCTATATTCTAATGCCACAGAGATAGAGAACAGGAAAGAAACAGAAGAAAGAGCGAAAATGCTGAATATTTGTAGTTAAAACTCAAAAACAAGGAGTGAAAACTTTTGATCTAATGTGAAGGCTTTTTTGTACTTTACAACAACTAACTAAAGCAAATAGTTTCTGATGGACTAAAGACAACTTCCACTCTCAAACTGTGCCGACTGCCCAGTCACCAGAAGAAAATGTTGGCATTGTACATTTCTTCAAACCGCAGATATGTTACATTTGCAGGTTTCATACACATCATACCAACGTTTCTAAAGTGAAGGAGTTTAGTTGAAGTGTCATCTAGAGGTGGAGAGGATGGTAGATTACATAACACCTGGGTGAGACGCCGGCCAAGCTGCAGACCACCGTTAGAGACAAACATACATCAAAACCAGTTGTTTTTTTAGCGAGTAATCAGTCAGTACATTTACATGATGTTAGAAATTTTCAGTTCTTGTGTTAGTCCGACTAAAACTGCACTTTTAAAATACATGCAAACATGTTCGTCCAACTTAAATCACACAAAGTCAAATTTCATGTATTTGGACTAACACACCTACATGAAGTGGTTAGAAGTCAATTTACTCTTTCATGTATACCCCTCAACCAGACGTAATGCTTTATAACCCCTCCACCGGGCTTTGACCTGGAAGTCGATCACCATAAATTCATAGAAGAAAGCTGGGAAAAACAAAAGAAAAAGAAGAAGAGAAGAAAGCAATACAAGGCAAAGATATCAACATGTTGAGTATTAGAGCAAGAACAACGCAATTTTGGAAAGACGACGAAACACTTGCTAACTTGTTTGGTATGTGACGTAATAGGTCAACCAGAAGAAGGTCCAATTGCAACTAGCTAAAAGCAGACATATCACCACCTACCATGGTGAGTCAGACATACCTTTGTCAATAAATGGATTCTCCCCCAGTGCTTGTATACTGGAACAAAGAGAGAAGTCCAGTTACATGGCCTAATCACTATAACCGTACCTCGATTTAACTGTGTATTTAAACATACTTCCACCAGGGATTGTGCCACCAAAACCAGATATAAGCCAAAATATGACCTTTTCCAAACCGTGACCATATGGTTTTTATGCCTAAATCTAACCACATGTTAACCATGGCATTGCTAAAACAAAGTTTGAACGTATCCACTTAATTGTAACATATAATAAATGTAACATTTAGTTTGCAGACACGAACAGTGCCAACATTTATTCTGGCAACTGGGTTGACATATGACAAATATAAATGACTCAGTGCTGACTAGGGATGCACCTAATGATTATTTTTTTATTGATTAATCTATCGATTATTTTTTTGATTAATCAATTAGTCTATCGATTTTCTTTTATTGATCAAACTAGAATTTTTTATGACTCGATTAATATAACAATGAATTTAACAAAAATAACATTTTAAAACTTGTCATACACTGCAGGGCATTATTCCCCAGCCAAAAAATTACCCAGTCTTAACTGGTAATCTGTGTTTTACAGTCTGATATAAAGTCTCTCCAAAATAAAATTAATGCAAGAGCTTGTTCCACACAAGTAAAAGGAATGTAGAGCAATCTACATGTAGCAATCCAACAGCAAAATAAATAAAACAATGTAAAAGTCACTTTTAGGGGGAGTAACAAAACAGTTAATCTTTGTTACAGTAGCAAACCTCAAATCTAGCAGTCCAACAAAACATCTTACAGTAAAATTACTGCAATTTGAATAACACTATAACTTTTCTCTAACAGAAATAATTATAACT